>NC_090836.1:62865169-63168200 GCF_028021215.1 Eschrichtius robustus | reverse complement strand
AAAGTTGTAATAGAAAAAATGGTGTGGCTATGATGAATAGATATTTAGTAATATCTATGCAAATTAAAAGTACACATTCTCTTTGGCCTAGGGTTTCCATGACTATATGTTTATATTATAGCTACTAACTCATGTGAGAATTACATGTCTAACTGGATAATTACTGCTTGAAATAAAATTAATAAAATAGCCTAAACGTCCATCAGAAGGAGAGCATTATTCAAATTAATTTTTGTACATCCACTAAAAAAAAAACAACTGTGAAATTCTTGAAAAGAATCTGGAAACTCTTCACGTACTCAAATGGAAAGACTTCCAGTTCATATCAAGTGAGAAAATTAAAGAACACCACAAGAAACGTAGTGCGCTCCTGTTTGAATTATGGAAATGCACACATTTGTGCACCCAGACACACATACACAAAGATACATATACTTTTCTATATGCACAGAATATACCTTTTAGGATAAAATTTTGGAGAGAGTAACTGAAAGACAAGGATGGGAACATTATTTTCTCCTTGGATAGATTTTTCCATCATGAACATGTATCAAGTACTAAACATGATTTATTAAATGACCTAAAATTAGAATACATAGAAAGCAATGAGAAAGACACTATGTCATACGAGATCCTAAGGTCTAGTAAAAATTGTAATCAAAGGAAAATATATAACTGTAAATATCTTCACTATTAAGTAGGATTAAAGATAAATGAATGTAGTATATTTTGATAAAAACAGCAACATATAACAGCCCCTCTCCCTAAAAAGTACTTGCAAGATTAAATATCTCAAAATAATGATATAGAAAACAAAGGAATGAGAAAGGATAAATAACCCCCTAAATCTTTTCTGTTGAAAGATCAATAAAATAGATTAAACCCTCATGAGCAAGAAAGGAAGAAAAATATTCACTATTTACTTCTTTTAAAAGTCCAGCTTTAGATTCAAGTCATTTTCTTCAATCTCAGATCTCTTACCTCCCCCACTGGCCTCTCTTCCCTTCTAATACACCTCTATGCAGCAAACTTAACTGCTTCTGAATCTGTATCCTGGCTAACTGCTTCTATGATTTCATACCTGCTTTTACGATAGCTCTTTTCTATTTAAAATACAGACGTTGTTTGTATTTGGTTAACGTTGTGTTTTTTTTTTAAATTTCTTTCCCAACAGTCTATAAGAGTTTTCAGGATGAATACCATGTAAAAAATGTGGAATTCTATTGCTTAGTTATTGTTTAAATGTACCTACTATAAACATATTTAAATAAATAAAAGATCCTGCAGGAACCTGCAGATGCAACATGTCTAAAAATAAACAAATCCTTTTTTTCTTCCACCCTACATCTTTTCCTAACTCAGTTAATAAAATTATTTATCACTTAAACTTAAATTCTAATGCTCATCTTTGATTGTACCCCCTTCAATATTGAAATTCAAGGCTAATTTAATTAATACTGTTTTATTTTACTTTGTTTTATTTTTCTTAGAAATGTATGTTTTTTATTTTATTTTATTATTATTATTTTTTGACTGTACCACGTGGCTTGTGGGATCTTAGTTCCTCGACCAGATTGAACCCATGCCCTCGGCAGTGAAGGCACGGGGTCCAACCACTGGACTGCGAGGGAATTCCCAGAAATGTATAAGTTTTTATCTTTGAAATTGAAAAATAATCACTAGAAAATGGCATATGTAAATATTGTTTCAGTTCACTTTTTCTGATACATTATAAGCTATCTTAATCTTTATATAGGTATCTATACAGATTCTTTTCTTTTGCTTATTATTTTCTTTTTTTTGATTATTATTTCTGTTCCATTTATTCTCTGTTTTTTAGGAACACTTATTTATAGATTTATCACCCTACATGGTTCCTTTCTTTTTCCATATATATTTTTACTTCTATTCTACATATTCATGTTCCGAAATTTTTCAAGATTGTGGTTGACTCATATTTTCCCTATTGCCAAATCTGTTTTATTCTTCCATTCTGTACTAGCTTGCTGTGGCTACCTTAACAATGCCACAAACTTGGTGGTTTAAAAAAATAGAAATTTATTTTCTCAGTTCTGGAGGCCTGAAGTCCAAAATCAAGGTGTTAGCAGGGCTATGCTCCCTCCAAAGGCTCAGAGAGGGAATTCCTTGACTCTTCCAGCTTCTGGTGGCTCCAGAAGTTCCTTGGTTTGTGAATATATCACTCCAACCTCTCCCTCCACAGTCACATTGCTTCCTTCTCTTCTGTGTGTCTAGTGCTGAAATCTCCTCCCTCTCTCTTATGAGGACACAAGTAATTACATTTAGGTCCCACCTGAATAATCTAAGATAAGCGCTTCCTCTGAAGATCCTTATCTTAAACATGTCTTTTGCCATATAAGGCAATATTTACTCTTGACATGTAACTTAATATTCACAGGTTCTGTGAATAGGAACTAGATACATCCTTTGGTGGGGGGGCCACCATTCAGTCCATTACACATTCTAATTTTCAATTTAGTTTTCTTTTTTTTTTTTGGCTGTGTTGGGTCTTTGTTGCTGTGCGCAGGCTTTCTCTAGTTGCTGCGGCGAGCGGGGGCTACTCTTTGTTGTGGTGCACGAGCTTCTCATTGCAGTGGCTTCTCTTGTTGCAGAGCATGGGCTCTAGGCACACAGGCTTCAGTAGTTGCAGCACGTGGGCCCTAGAGCACGCAGGCTTCAGTAATTGTGGCACATGGGCTTAGTTGCTCTGTGGCATGTGGGATCTTCCCAGACCAGGGCTCGAACCCATGTCCCCTGCATTGGCAGGTGGATTCTTAATCTCTGCACCACCAGGGAAGTCCACAATTTGGCTTTCTTATTTTCATTTCTACCAAGTATTTTATAAGACTGTGATGAATTGATTTTTCTACCAATGATTCTTAAGAAAGATACCTATGACTGCCTATTTTGAGTACATATCAAATAAAACTTGGATTGAGTTGACTAATATATGTGCCAACCTAGATCCTTCACAAGTGGACTTTCCAAAGTTTGTATCAAGGAAAAAATGGTTGATAGAAATTTCAAGACAAAGAAGCCTATGGGATAGGTGAGTGGAAAGAAGAGTAATCCTAACAACTAGTAGGTTCATCTTATCACTATAGTCACGGGAGACCCCTGCAGTCACTACTGCTATTAAGGTCACCAAATACCTTCATCTTATCAAACGGAAATGTCATCTTTCCTTCCTCATTTTTTTTTTTTTTTTTTTCATTCTTTCAGGAGCATCTCGTACAGTTAACCACTTTGGGCATCATGACTCACGTTCTTCACTTGATTTCAAAGTACCCTTACCAGCATTGTTTGGGTTTCCTTCTTATCTTGTTAGCCTCTTCACTCTCCTTTGTTATCTCTTTTGCCTGAAGTTGAAATACTGTAGTGCTCTAGGACTTAGTCCTTAAATTAAGTCTCCATACTCACTCTTTCATAAGGGGATCTTGTTCAGGACTGTGACTCATTTCTACGTCAGGGCCTTTATAGTAGCAGTTTCCTCTACTTCCAAACCTATCCCAGACCCTCATACAGCTAGTTCCTTCTCATGATTCATTTACATTTTCCACATTTATATTTCTACCTAATGTGTCCAAACATAAAACACATCTTCTGATGGTCTTCCTTATCTTAGTTAATGGTATCATCATTTATCCAGTTGTTCAGACTAAAAGCATGGGTATCACCATAGTTTATTCTATACCTCTTATCCCCAAAGTCAAATCCATCAACTGGTATTTTTAGCTCTACCTTCATAATATTTCCAGAAACTGACCTTTTTTCATAATTTCCATGGTATAGTAAGCAGAATTCTAAAATGGAGCACAAGCTCCCCTATCCCTGCTATACATGGCTTGCATAATTCTGAGGAAGGTGAATGTAATGGACTTTACTTCCATGATTAAATTATGTTATTTGGCACAGCTGACCTTCAAATAGGGAAATTATCCAGGAAAATATCCTGACCCAATCACTTGGGCACTCTAAAAGCGGAGAGTTTTCTCTGGCTGGTCACAGAAGAGAAGTCAGAGATTTGGATTGTGGGAAGGACCTGATGCGCCTTTGCGGGCGTGAAGATGGTGGGAGCCACACATCAAGGAATGTGGGCAGCCTCTAGAAGCCGAGAGCAACCACTGGCTTAGAACCAGCAAGAAAATGGGGACCCAAGTCCTATAACCACAGGGCATTGAATTCTGCTAACAACCTGAAGGAGCTTGAAAGCAGATTCTTCCCCAGAGCCTCCAGATAAGAACTCAGGCAACACCTTGATTTTGGCCTTTGAGACCCTGAGGAGAGAATCCAGCTATACTGTGCCTGGACTTAAAACCTACAGAACTGTTTAATAATAAGTGGTTGCTGTTTTAAGTCACTAAGTTTGTGGTTTATTATGCAGCAATAGAAAACCAATCCACATGCTAAAATCCTAATCCAAGATACCAGTCTACAGCCTGCACTACAGAAACAATCTCTTAATTGTGCTTGTTTCTCTTTGTACCTTTGTTTTCCTATACTCCATTATCAACACAACAGCAAGAGCAATCTTTTATTGCTAAGTTTTCTTTTCAAAACATAGATGAGGGACTTCCCTGGTGGCGCAGCGGTTAATAATCCTCCTACCAGTGCAGGGGACGTGGGTTCGATCCCTTGTCCGGGAAGATCCCTCATGCCGTGGAGCAACTAAGCCTGCGAGCCACAACTACTGAGCCCGCGCGCCACAACTACTGAAGCCCATGTGCCTAGAGCCCGTGTTCCGCAACAAGAGAAGCCACTGCAATGAGAAGCTTGTGTACCACAATGAAGAGTAGCCCCTGCTTGCCGCAACTAGAGAAAGCCTGCGTGCAGCAACAAAGACCCAATGCAGCCAAAAATAAATAAATAAATAAATTTATTTAAAAAACTTTTAAAAAAAAGAATAGGGAGAAAAAAAAACATAGATGAGATCATGCCACTTACTTGCTTAAAACTTTCCAATGACTTTGCCATTATGTAGAATAAACCCCCAAATCCTTAACCTGGCCTATGGTATTCTATTTGATTTAGTTGTCACCTAACTCTCTACCTCGTCTCCTACCTCTAACCACAGTTATTCATTTTTCAAACATGCTAAACTTATTCCAAGCTCAGAGATTTTTATATGTGCTCTCACTTCTACCTGAAATATTCTTTAGCCATCTCCTCATCTTTTGGCTTTCAGTTTAAATGCCACCTCCTTTTGCAGCTATCCTATCCATATTCTATACTAGTTATTCCCTATTTGCTTACTGTGCTTTGTTTCTATGGCATATTTTATTATTTAATTAAATATCATTTATTTCTATGTTCACTTATTTATTGTTTGTCTCTCTTCCAAGACTACAAACTAAGTATGGTCAGTCTTTATTGGTTTGTCAGTAGACAGATCAGAGCCTTGTATGTAATTGCTGAGCATGTAAACGAAGACTAGTACCCCAGAGGAACCTCTTCCTTCCCCACCACCCATGCCCAGTGGTCTGTTTGAATTTTCAATACCAATCAGTAGTTAACTTTCAAAAGTTTCTCCATGTAATAGATATCATCCCAGTACTTCCAGTCTGTAGGACTAAAAGAGGCCAAAAAGTTTTGCAATTACTCTACATTCCAAACTTGTTTTGCATGCCTATATTCAAAGTCAGCAAAGCTTCCATTTAAGAAGGGGTTTCTGAATCTAATTCGACTTAATCATAGTCTTGTTGTTTTCCCTATCTAGGGGAATACAATCATTAATTAGTAATCAATGTTTTTTTTTTCTTTCTCTTTTTGGTTTAGTCCCAGAAGCATTTTATTTTTTAAGAAATTCCTTCTCAATCCTAGCATGTAGTCAATTTTTCTTGGCATGTTGATTAGGATATTTTCTCACTTCAGTTAGACGTTTTAACAATATTACTTATAGTATCATATATCGACCTGTAAGAAAACTTGAGACTTTCCAACAAAGTTCTCCAGAGATGGAGGCTATTTTGGAAGGTAGTTTTTTCCCATCATTGGAAAGTTTTCAGGTACAGATAAGTAACCACATGGTAAGTAAGTGTTAAGAATTCAAGTTTCATATGCATAGCCTAACTAGAAGACTTGTGAAGTACTTTTCCACCTCTGAGTTATTACGATTCCTTATATGTATGAGACTAGCCCCAATTAATAATACACTCTCCAGAGGATAGTCAACTAAAAGTGTCCTTCATGTTATAAAACTGATGTACTCTTGAAACAATTCTTACAACATACATTTCAACACACTTAACCTTATTTTCTTTTGACTTTTTTAAAATAAATATGGAGATAAGCAATTTTGGAAAATAATTTAAATCCTATGTTAATTAGGCTAGGTACTGTGAAATAATACTAAAGTTAAAATTCTCTCAGGAAGTAATATTTGGCTAGTCTATACATAAAATCAGTATGCCTAAATATGACTTATTTTATTATGAAATTTAAAATATTTCAATATAAAGTCTTTAATTGCTATCTCATACTTAATTCTTTTATAGTTTGCAAAGACATTTAGAAGAATATGTTGAAAGTTAGGAAAACTTAACCTTGAAAAATCCCCAATTTATTTTTAAATTATTTAAAAAATTTAAAGGAACTTACCCTGGTGCATAGTTGCATATGAAAAGTGCTGCATGTTTAATACGTCCAATTCTTGAACATGGAGTAACAGCACAACCAACTTTGTAAGACTTGTCCCAAACAAGCTAAAATAAAAATTTCAAATAAAACATAAAATTTAATTCTGAACATTTATTCTGCCATAGTACAAACAATAGTATATTCAATACACATAGGACCTTTAACGAAGCAATTCAAGGAATATGAACAATTCTTCATTTGGATGCAGGTAGAGAATTATCATGGATTTAGGGAAGCATTTCCAAAACTGTATTTAGAGAAACACTTTAATAGGTTCTACCAATACTGTATTCTTAGGATAAGAGTCTAAGAAAAACTGATCCAGAATAATGTTTTAGAGCCAAAGGAAGATACCTGCTGAATCAATTTTCGACCTTTTGTTGAATCTGAGAGTTCTAGGTTATTGGCAAAGAGGAAGAGGGAAATGAGAAGACAAAAAGTTTTGGAAGAATGGAAGTTGTGAATAAAAAGGAAAAAAAGAGGGGACAGTAAGATTTTAGAAGGGAAGGAAAAGAAATACAGGAGTAGAAAGTAATTGAATGTTATTAGCATTTTTCTTTTCTCTTATTGAGGAAATTCCATTACAAAATAAAATGAAGTCTGGGCCTTTCATTACAAAAATGAGTAAAAGAGCTGGTTCCTATAAAATAATTTCTTGCAAAATAGGTCTTGGAGTGAAAATATGAGAATAATTAAAGATATTCCAGAAATTCCTGAATGGCTTTAATATTCCTAATACTTACAAGTGAACAACAACAAAAAATTGTTTTGTTAACCTCTGTGGGAGAGGGAGAAACCATTTGTTTTCCTTTTCTCTCTAGCTCAAGTCTTAGTGATTCCAAAAGAAATAGAGTGATGCCTTAAAAGAATAGAGAATAGAATGTCTGTAACAGTTGAAGTTAAACAGGTCAAATGCAGGAAATGAAAATGTCTAGGAAACTAGACTTAAAGTGGAAAAAATACAGAGGAGTAGGTCAGGGAGTAGACTTGGTTATTTTACTCAGAATATTGAAGTCATATTAAGGAGTCTAGCTTTGACATGAGTAAGACAGTAGAGAACCACTCTAACTTGTTAGAAGAAACAATTGATCAAAAAATTTTTGAAACACAAATCATTTGATGGAACAGGAAGACATGAGTTCAACATGAAAAAATTCCAAGATTTTAAGTTCTACATTAGAGTCTATTGACTGAAAAATAATCATCTTTTAAATGATCTTGGAAGTTAATTCAATAGTTTCTTGATTCCTGATACAAATATTTATTGAAGACCTAAATAATGTCATGTTGTTGTGTTGAGAATACATGGATAAGAAGACAAGGTCCCTGCCCTTAGTGTAGTATTAGATATATAGATGATTATAAAACAATGTAATATGTGAAATAATAAATGTTTGTACAGGAAATAAAAAGTGGTTCAGTATTCTTGGAGTACAAAGTGTAAGAGTGAATTGTTAGACATGAGGTAGGAAAATAATTATATGTATTTGCATTTAAAATATTTTAATCAGTTATATAGTAGTATGTGTACTGATCTGTGCAAAAAAAATAATCTTTTACTTATGTTTATAGTCAATAAACTAAAACTAATTTTTATTTGCTAGTTTCTTTCTTTTCCAGTGTGCATTATTTTAGAAAGGTACCTTTCATCTTTGGGTATGGAGATTAGACTTACTATATTTAAAAGAATGTTTTAATTGCATGGTTCAAATAATAGAAGAAATTATGAACATTCAGAAGATCTAGGACTGATCAGAATTTTGATTCTATTAGAGGTAATAATTTTACCATTTGAGTTTATTTATAAAATTGAAACACAATAAAAACTTAGTAGTAAAGCAATTAAGGAGTCTATTGAATTAATAATATAAAATTAGATACCTGTAGATAATTAGAACAGTTATCAGAGCAACTGTTCTTTTCAAAATTGTACTTTTTCCTCTGTGCGAACCAACTTCTGATAGCAATACTTGCAGTAAATTCATTTTCAGGGCCGACCCACATATTTTCACCAATACCATTAAACCTAGGATGGGCCATTTTTAGTTCTTCTAAATGAATATTACGTTCAAACACACATTTTTTGCCCCATGCTCTAGCAGTCCGTGACAAAGCTACATCCCAAGTCTGAAAAAAAAAATGCAAAAAGTAAAGAAGAAAAAACAACAACAATGAGTTTTTTGTGTGTGTGCTCTAAATTATTTTCCTTGAGTTCTCATAATTAGATGTAAGGAAAACAATTCTTATTTTGTGCTTATGAGTCTGGTTTGTGGAATTTATGTAGGAGAAAAAGTGTTTTGAGACAATTAAAAATGAAACAACTATTTCCTGAGACGAAGGCTTATGCATATATTTGTAATTAAAAAATCAGATTGTTAGATGATGCAAATGGTTATAATACTCTTACGTGTAGTCTATTCAGAAAATGTGTATTTTTAATTCATGCCTTTTATACGTAATAATACAATAATTTAAAATATTTAAGAACTATTCATTGAGCACTGATTATATGCAATTATTGTATTGTGAGGAATAAAATATGAAGTCAACATAAATTTTGTCCTCTAGTTGCTTACTGTTGTTAGGAGAATAACCTGGGATAATGTATACATACATATACATATATATACAAATACATATATATATATTTTTTTATATATATATAATTTTAACACATAGTGGTAGTTGGTAAATGTTATAAAAGAGGCACATGTAAAGTTTTATGGATGTTCCCAGAAATGTAAGAAAATATCACAAGATGCTGCTCCCCTCCGTGGAAATATCCAGAAATGTGTATTTCCGACATATTTAGAGCCTCATTAAATTCATTGTTTAGTTAAGGACAAAAACAAAGACAACACAAATAGAAAAATCAACAAAATATTTGTAAAACCAACCTGCTAAATATATATACGTTACAGTAAATCTGAAAATAAACATTTCTGAAAAACAATACTAAGATTTCCTTAGAGTTTTCTTGGTTAATTTCATAGATTATACAGAAGTACAATACAGAAAATATATTCTAGGAAACTTCAGCATATCCCCTCCCTCCCCACACTATTTCCCTCCCCAGAGGTAATCATTGTTAAAAAAATTATTTACGTATAAATTTCTCTAGCTCCATATACACACACATTCATATATAAGATACATTATGGTGTTTTAGATGAGTATTTTATGATTTTTGTCTTTGCACTGTTTTAATCATACCATACACAATATTATTGGCCCGCAACTTGCAGTTTTCACTTAGAGAGATTGTTCCATATCAGCACAACTAGATCTACCTAGTTTTTTGCAAACTTTTCATAGTATTCCATAGTATGGCTAGCAGCATGTAATAAAAGTTACCGTTCCACTATTAATGGCCCTTCAGATTCTTTGCCATTTGCAAACAATGCTCCATGGACCATCCTTCTACTGCCTAATTTTGCATATTGTTTACACACCACATGCTTACAATGCACCACGTCACTATTCTAAGTGGGGGTGTTTCCTTCCATTTTTATTGAGATATAATTGACACACAGCACTGTGTAAGTTTCAGGTGTACAGCATAATACATCATGAAATGATTAACACAATTAGTTTAGTGAACATCCATTATCTCATATAGCTATAAAAACAAATTTTTTTCCCTTGTGATGAGAACTCAAGATTTACTCTCTTAACAATTTCAGATACAACATACAGCAGTAGCGTTATATTAATCATTTGGACATCATCCCTAGTATTTATTTGTCTTATAACTGGAAGTTTGTACCTTTTTAACCACCTCCATCCAATCCCCCCTGCCCCCACCCCCATAACCACAAATCTGATCTCTTTTTCTATGAGTTTTTTTGTTTTTGTTGTTTTTTGAAGTATAATTGACCTACAACACTACTAAGTTAGTTCCTGATGAACAACATAGTGATTCAATATTTCCATATATTACAAAATGATCAGCACAACAAGTTTAGTTACCATTTGTCTCCATACAAAGATATTACATTATTATTGACTGTATTTCCCAAATTTCATTCCTCTGACTCACTTATTTTGTAACTGGAAGTTTGTACCTCTTAATTTCCCTCACCTATTTCACTCATCCCCCCCCACCCACTCCCCTCTGGCAATCACCTGTTTGTTCTCTTTATCTATGACTCTGTTTCTGTTTGATTATGTTTGTTGTTTTCTGGACTCCATATATAAGTGAAATCATATGGTATTTGTCTTTCTCTGTCTGACTTATTTCACTTAGCATAATACCTTCTAGGTCCATCCATGTTGCAAATAGCAAGATTGCATTCTTTTTTATGGCTGAGTAATATCCCATTGTATATATATATATACCACATCTTCTCTATCCATTCATTTATCGATGGGCACTTAGGTTGCTTCCATATCTTGGTTATTGTAAATAATGCCACAATGAACACAGGAGTGCAGATACCTTTTTGAATTAGTGGTTTTTTTCTTTCAGAAAAATACCCAGAAGTGGAATTGCTGTCACTGGAATGTCTACTCCCTTGTTTCTATGAGTTTGACTTTTTTTTTTCAGATTCCACATATAAGTGATACCATGCAATATTTATCTTTGTCTGGCTTGTTTCACTTAGCATAATGTCTTCAAGTTCCACCCAAGTTGTTGCAAATAGCAGGATTTCCTTCTTTTCTCATGGTTGAACAATATTCCATTGTATATATACACACCACTTCTTCTTTGTCCATTCATCCATCTATGGGCACTTAGGTTGCTTCCATATCTTGGCTATTGTGAATAATGCTGCAGTGAACACAGGAGTGCAGACATCTCTGTGATACCCTGTTGTCATTTCCTTTGTTTTTATACCTAAGAGTGGAATTGCTGGATCATATGGTAGTTCTTTTTTTAATTTTTTAAGGAATCCTCCACACTGATTTCCATAGTGGTTGTACAAATATACATTCCCACCAACAATGCACAAATCTTCCCTTTTCTCTACATCCTCACCAATGTCTGTTATCTCCTGTCTTTTTTGATGATAGACATTCTAATGGGTGTGAAGTGATATCTTATTGTGGTTTTAATTTGCATTTCCCAGATGATTAGTCATGTTGAGCACCTTTTTATGTACCTGTTGGCTAAAGCTATAAAATTCTTACGAGAAACAAAGGGGAAAAGCTTCATGACATTGGATTTGGCAATGATTTCTTAGATATGTCACCAAAAGCACAGGCAACAAGATTAAAAAAATAGATAATTAGACTTAATTACAATTAAAAACTTTTGTGTATCAAAGGACACTATTAACAGAATGAAAAGGCAACCTATGGAGGGGAGAAAACATCTTAAGATCATATATTTGACAAGGGATTTTATCCAGAATATATAAAGAATTCCTTCAACTCAGCCAACCAAAAGACCCTAACAACCTGACCAAAAAATGACCAAAGAACTTGTGCAAACATTTCTACAAAGAAGACATACAAATGGCCAATAAACACCTGAAAATATGCTCAACATAACTAATCATTAGGGAAATGAAAATCAAAACCATAATGACATACCACTTCACACCCATTAAAACAAGTGTTGGCAAGGATGTGGAGAAATTGAAACCCTGTGCATTGCTGGTAGGAATGCGAAATGTGCAGCCACTATGGGAAACAGAATGTCAGTTCTTCAAAAAATTAAACAGAATTTGTACACGTTTTTGCAATTCCATTTCTGGGTATATACCTAGTAAAGGTGAAAGCAGGGAATCGAACAGATATTTATTCACATACCTGTGTCCACAACAGCATTATTCACAATAGCCAAAATGTGGAAGAAACTCAACTGTCCATGGAGAGATAAATGGATAAACAAAATGTGGTATATACATAAAGTGGAAATATTATTCAGCCTTTAAAAGGATGGAAATTGTTTTTTTTTAATTTAAAAAAATTAATTTATTTTTTGGCTGCATTGGGTCTTTGTTGCTGTGCGGGCTTTCTCTAGTTGTGGAGAGCAGGGGCTACTCTTCGTGCAGTGCACGGGCTTCTCATCGCAGTGGCTTCTCTTGTTGAGGAGCACAGGCTCTAGGCGTACAGGCTCAGTAGTTGTGGCGCACGGGCTTAGTTGCTCTGCGGCATGTGGGATCTTCCCGGACCAGGGCTCGAACGCACATTCCCTGCGTTGGCAGGTGGATTCTTAACCACTGCGCCACCAAGGAAGTCCCAGAATGGAAATTCTGACACATGCTACAACATGGATGAACCTTGAAGACATCATGCTAAGTGAAACAATCCAGTCACAAAGAGAAACACTTATGATTCTTATATGATGTACCTGGAGTAGTCAAATTTATGAGACAGGAAGTAGAATGGTAGTAGCCAGCAGAAAGAAGGGAATGGGGAGTTAGTGTTTAATGGGTGCAGAGTTTCTATTGGGTAGGATGAAAATGTTCTGGAGATGAACGGTGGTGATGATTGCACAACAATGTGAATGTATTTAATGTCATAGAACTGTACACTTAAAGATGGTTAGAATGGTAAATTTTATGTTATGTATATTTTACAATAAAAAAAAAACCCAATAAATGTTTTGATTTTAAAAACAAGGTCGAACAAAAATACTAGGTGACGACAACAACAGCATGGACATGGGCAGAAGACAAACAATTTATGTGTTGTAATATCTTTTTAATATTTAGAAGGAGATTATAGATGTTGATTAACTTTGTACTTTGTAAAGTATATACATTAAAATGTTAAGCATAACCAATAAATAATAAAGATAAAATGTATGATTTCCAAACCTGTCAAGGAAAAGTTCTAAGTAGACCATACTATTATGATAGACTATACTATTTACAGTTATTATTTACATCCTAGTAAAATCCATGGGAAAAATATACACAAATTTTTAGAAAGAAGAGAAGGATAAAATTTAGAGTGGAGCTTTAAACTGTACCCAAAACATTATTCTTTCAAAAATTTTCGCATATTAAGATATATATTGAGGGGACACAATATTATGCTTTATATTATTCTCTATGCTTTATGTTTGAAATAAAAATTTTAGGGCTTCCCTGGTGGCGCAGTGGCTGCGAATCTGACTGCCAATGCAGGGGACACGGGTTCGAGCCCTGGTCTGGGAAGATCCCACATGCCGCAGAGCAACTAGACCCGTGAGCCACAACTACTGAGCCTGCGTGTCTGGAGCTTGTGCTCCGCAACAAGAGAGGCCGCGATAGTGAGAGGCCCGCGCACCGCGATGAAGAGTGGCCCCCGCTTGCCGCAACTAGAGAAAGCCCTTGCACAGAAACGAAGACCCAACACAGCCAAAAACAAATAAATAAAAAATAAAAATAAAGGAATTCCTTTAAAAAAAAATTTTAGACATTAGGAATACAAAATCTATAAAAAGTTGAATTAAAAATATTTTGTGTTTATTCATTATCAGGAGAAGCGCTAATCTTCAAACTTGGAAGAAATAGTATTAATCACAAAGGGTGGGAAATACATAGATATAACTCTCAAATATCCTCAAATTCTAATTAAATTCAAAAGATTAAGATTGGCTTGGATAAAACTATCTTCAGCATATACAATGCTAGTATTGATATATTTCTATAAGAAAATATATAAACAGAAGAGGAAACTTACTGAAAATTCAAAAGGTAAAGAAAATGAACAAGAAAGAACAAAATACGTCCAATCAAAATAACATTTTAAAATTAACATTAAAGCAAAGTTCCCTTTTATAATTTATTAGTTTAGCAAGTGATTGAAAATGCCCAACCCAGTCAGATGTGGTACGTCCAGTCACATGTATGTATGGTATGTCACATGTCCAGTCCAGTAAATTAGTTCACGTGTCTGGCGTACATTGTCATGTGCGTGCATCCTCTACAAGCGGTTGTGCTTTGTGTACTTACTTTGTGTAGCTTAATAATGAAGACCTGATGGGGGCTTCCCTGGTGGCGCAGTGGTTGAGAATCCGCCTGCCAATGCAGGGGACACGGGTTCGAGCCCTGGTCTGGGAAGATCCCACGTGCCACGGAGCGGCTGGGCCCGTGAGCCACAACTGCTGAGCCTGCGCGTCTGGAGCCTGTGCTCCACAACAAGAGAGGCCGCGATAGTGAGAGGCCCGCGCACCGCGATGAAGAGTGGCCCCCGCTCGCCACAACTAGAGAAAGCCCTTGCACAGAAACGGAAGACCCAACACAGCCATAATAAAATACATAAATAAATAAATAAATAAATAAATATTTAAAAAAAAAAAAAAGACCTGATGGAATTGGAGGCCCAGAGAACGGACAAAGAGAGACTAGAGGAAGAAGAAGTAACTAAAGAACAGAAGAGATTCACGACGCAGGAAATGGCAAGGGGATTTTCTTTATTTGAGGAGGCACTGTTAGTTTCTAAGGCACAGGACCTGAACGTAGTATGGTACACAAAGGTTGCAGCAGCCGTTCAGAATGCAATCCAGTGCTACCATGTCATCTATGACAAGAAAAAAAGAGCTACTACCCAGACATCACTGGATTGCTTTTTTAAGAGGGTAGATAGAATTGAATCCAGCAAGGAACCAGAACCTGTGCCATCAACTACAGGTGTTAGTGAAATTGCAGCTTGCCCTCCATCTCCTATTGCTGACAATCCTTCAGCTCTACCATCTCCCACCTCTTCTCCCTCCTCCAGTCAGTAACTCTTCTTGCCTGTTCACTAAATGCCAGCCCCTGTATGCCAGCTGTTGTACTGTACTACTGTGCTTTTTGAGGTACCATACAGTAAGATTTAAAATGTTTTATTTTTTGTTTTTTATGTATTATTTGTGTGAAAAGTATTATAAACCTATTACAGTACAGTACTATATAGCCGATTGTGTTAGTCGGGTACCTAGGCTAACTTTGTTGGACTTTGGAACAAATTGGACTTAAGAACGCACTCTGGGAACTGAACTCGTTCGTATGTAGGGGATTTACTGTACTTCTACACTGCTGATGTTTGCTTAATTTGGCACAGTCCTTCAGTATAGCCATTGCTATGTATCGTATAACTAAAAAAATCACACACTTTATTTATCACATTTCTGGAATTTTTCCTAAGGAACTAATCCAGAAGGAAGAAAAGACATATCTAGGGAGACAGTCCTTGCAATATTTACAACATAAACTGGAAGCTCCTAATTTCCCGATATTTACTCAATACATTTTGCATTCATTTTTAATGACAATCATGAAGACTCTATAGCACCAGGGGAACAGCGAATGAGACGGTACAAAGAAATACGGGGAAAAAAATGGGAAAGAAGCAAGAACTATATTGTAAGGGAATGCAAAATCAGGGCCGGGTCTAGGATGAGGTGAATGAAACACCCTCTAGGGAGCAAAATTTAGGCTGGATACCAAAAAACACAATAATCAAGATAAAAACTATTTTAAAAAGGCAAAATTAGTGTGAAAACATCCATGATAAAAATTCAAAATTTTAAATTAGAACAGAATCTGACCTTTCATTTGCATTATCCTGAGAGTTCCTCACTCGCCTCTCCCAAATTCAAGCTCAAAGTTCCTGTCTTTGTTTAAAGTGATTCTGTTTCATCAATTATACTTTTGCATTGGTTTTTAAATTTAAAAAATTGCATTAAACTATCATTTTCTCGAATTAAAGCTCCCTTAAATTTTGCACCTCTGGTGAGTACCTCTACTCACCCTAATCCAAGCCCCGTGCAAACCCTTGGTAATAACTATGCGTTAGAGTGACAGTGGTTTTTATTTCTTGAACATATAAACTTTACGTGTATTTTTAAACCCAAACTCTACGCGCGGTCGTCCGCGATCCTTAAGGCTCAGAGCAGTGACCCAGACTCTCCGCGGCCGAGGGGAAGGTACTGACAGGGGCTGTTGGAGGTTTGGGCAACCGCCTTAGGGCCTCACCATGAAGCGCAAGTTAGCCCCTCGGGGGCTGACGCTGCCCCGGAGCTCATTGTGGAGGTTCACGTACTCATTGATAAACGTTACGTCCTCTTCGTGTGGCAAAAAATGCGCGTTCAAACCGGAACCCAGCAGTAGTAGCCAGAACTCACAAAGCCACACCTTCCAAACAACCGTCTGCGCCCGAGGAAGCCTTTGGGCGCACAACTCCCGGGCGAAGCGCCTCGGGGTCTCCATGGTTCACTGGACCTGGCCAGGCCAGTGCGCACGCGCCGGCCCGCCCCAGCGACCTGCCAATCAACGGGGAGGGGCGGTGCAGGCACGTCTGGCCCCGCCTCCCCGCGAGTGGAGGGAAAAGCATGAAGGGACACCAGAACTGAGGGAAGGCTCGTGAAAGCTGTCTGCAGAACTAACCACAACAGAGGCTTGAGTTAAATGAGTGCAAGCTTTTCACTAAACTAATGTAGTTAAATATCCAGAGTCGATTTCTGACACCAGATGATGTGTCATCGTTTATTAATGTGTCAACTGCCCAGTAAATGCCAATTGCTGAATAAGTAACATGTCTGAGGAACCTTCTAATTCTTCTGTGACACTGATGAAAATTCAACCAAAAAAAAATCCTTACTTGTTAAGTTGGGAATTTAATGCAAGACCTTCCTTTTATTTTCCTCCTGGACAGAAAAATATCCTCTTTTAGGCCAACTTCCTCACTGAGATTTTCTCAATGTTTTAATGACCATTTGTGGGAAACCGCAGGATAAATGGGAAAAGTGGAAAGCTCAGCAGTAGGGGGTAGACTAGGGGTCATCAAATTCTCATAAAGTTAAAATATTTTCATTTTTTTCTTTCACCAGCATGTCTGGAATATCAATATTCATCTTCTCTGACAAATTGTCATGGTAACAGTAGGTAAGAACTCATTTTTTTGGGGTTTCATTTCTTTCAGACAAAAATGGCTAGTGTCCTAGCAGATTTTGGCCTGGTTTCTTTAGCTTCAAGTATTTGGCTCAAGAAAACTTGCTTTGAAGAATGTAAGTTGTAGGCACAAAATAAAAACACATATTCGTTTTGGGGTACATATTTTCATATCACATATTGTGCTGGATAGCATTAAGGAGATATTCAGAATCACTGACACAGGAACAGAATTTTGCCACAAAGAAAGCGCTGCAAGTGCTTGACCAAAAAATATCTAAAAATAAATGTGCTTTTAAAGATTATCTAAGGTGTACACAATTGAAAGCAGTAGACCTCACAAGATGGTTTCATTCATGCCTTAATTCTTTTAATAAATATGTATTACCAGGTAGTGTGTTAGGTGGATGAGAAAGGCCAGTGGACAAGACACAAACCCTGCTTCCAAGTAGCTTACAGTCTAGAGAACTAGCAAATCGGTGACTTTATACCATGGATAAATATAAAGCCAAAGTGCTATGGCATAATGTGTGGGGCAACTAACACCCTTTTTGAGGACCAGGTAAGCCTGTTTGGGGAGTGTGACATCAAGAAAGTGAAGCACACAAGTTAAAGAGTGCATTCTAAACAAAGGAAAAAGCATGTAGTATGCTAAGAGATCAAAAAAGGCTAAAAGTGTTTTAGTATGACCAGAGAGTATTGTGGGGGGTCAAGGTGGCAGTGCTGAAAGATGGAATTCCTTTATTATGTTGGTACTGTTGTTAGACTATGAAAACTGCTATATTAAAGCACAAGATAAATACAATAATGCAGACTTAGATTAGGAAGAAATTTTAGCCTTTTACTCGTCCCAGTGTATTAGACATATCTGACACATCACTGACAGGTGATCACCATATCCTCTGCTTAAGTAATTATGTTAACAGGGAAGTCACCATCTCTCAGGCAGCCCATTCCATTGCTGGACATCTTACTCATTAATAAGTATTTCTTTAGGACCTCTATGTGTCAGACCCATGCTAGGTGTTAGAGCTACAAATTCTCAGCAAATTAGATAGGTAGTCTATCCACATAAAGCTTTTAGTTAAAGGTGATACAAATCATCAGATAACTATAATACAGAGTAATAAGTGCTATTTTAAAATTTAAAAAATTCTTGCTGTGTGTCAGGAGCTATTTTGTTTGTTTTCTATTGTGGTAAAATATACATAACATAAAATTTACCATTTTAACCATTTTTAGTGGAAAATTCAGTGTCGGTTACATTCACTGTGTTGTTTCCAGAACTATCGGGTGAGATTTTAAATATTTGGAAAATATCAACTCATTTAAATCATAAAAACCTTAAGAAACAGATATTATGTTTAAAATTTTTATTGAAGTATAGTTGATTTACAATGTTGTGTTTAATTTCTGCTGTTCAGCAAAGTGACTCAGTTATATTTATATATAAATATTCTTCTTTTTCATGTTCTTTTCCATCATGGTTTATCACAGGATATTAAATATAGTTCTCTGTGCTATACAGTAGGACCTTGTTGTTTATCCATCCTATATATATTTGCCTCTGCTAATCCCAAACTCCCAATCCTTTTCTCCCACACTTCTCCATCCCCTTGGCAACCACAAGTCTGTTCTCTGTATCTGTGAGTCTGTTTTTGTTTCGTAGATATGTTCATTTGTGTCGTATTTTAGATTCCACGTATAAGTAATATCATATGGTATTTGTCTTTCTCTTTCTGACTTACTTTGCTTAGTATGATAATCTCTAGGTCCATCCATGTTGCTGCAAATGGCTTTATTTCATTCTTTCTAATGGCTGAGTAATATTCCATTGTATATATATACCACATCTTCTTTATCCATTCATCTGTTGATGGACAATTAGGTTGTTTCCATGTCCTGGCTCTTGTAAATAGTGCTGCTATAAACATAGGGTGCATGTATCTTTTCAAATTAGAGTTTTATCTGGATATATGCTCAGGAGTGGGACTGCTGGATCATATGGCAACTCTATTTTTAGTTTTTGGGGAATCTCCATACTGTTTTCCATAGTGGCTGCACCAATATACATTACCACCAACAGTGTAAGAAGGTTTCCTTTCTCCACACCCTCTCTAGCATTTATTATTTGTAGACAATTATTATTATAATGATGGCCATTCTGACCGGTGTGAGATGGTACCTCATTGTTAAGAAACAGATATTATTATTATCTCCATTTTACAGATGGAAAAGCTGAGAAAAAGCGAAGTAAAGTAATTTGTCTAAAGTCACCCAGCCAGGAAGTGTTAGAGCTGGTTTTCAAACTCAGGTGACTAATACAGGAGTACAGAGGAACAGGAAATGAAGACGTCGTTTGGTTTGTGTAGAAAGAGGCCAAGCTTGCTGAAGATGTTTTGCAAACATTCAACTTTTCAGATCTGTCAGTGAATTGGCTGACATCATGTACTTCATACAAAAAATATTTTAAATGTATTACATTTTAAAATATATTTTTTTCAAAAACTTTAAAGATGCATATAACATTTGAGGATTATTTAGTCACTGTTTGACATCTTATGTGTTAAATCACAGATTATACATCAGTACCAAAAGATGTGTTAGTTTCCTCATAAGTTTTTATAGCTTGTGACTTTTTAAACTTTGAAATTTGGGGCTATTCAGCTAAAAGAAGTTTTAACTTTCTTAATTTTTAAAGTGATGAAATAATTTACACATTAACTTTCTTGAAGGCATTGGAATTGTTGGAGGATATCAACAGAATCATCTATTGTTTTTTATAAGCATTGTGAAAATTAAATGTCACTATGTTCTTTCATTAAAGTTCTGCTGCCAATGTACTTTTTGAACACCAATTTACTTTTCTGTTGTGTCTAACAAAAATATTGCTTTCACTTAAAAAATAAGGGCAATTTTAGTAAATAGACTTTAAGCACCTTGCTTATCTCAGTTGATTTTAGACTTCCTTAAGTTTTCAGTTTCTGTACACTGTGCCTGAAATTTTAAGGAAATAATACTCTAATTCTATACCCTTTCTGATTTTGATAAAAGCTAGCAAGTTCAAAAATATGTTATTTTAATGTGTATGTGAGGAGAATGATCATGAAATAAGGCTAAAGATACTGATGGGTGTAATTTTGTTCTCTGTATAGATGTTATTGGGAAGATATATTGTTTTTTACTTTATTGACTCTTTTTCGTACTTTTTTTCACTTTTCTATCAGTCCTCATTTGATTGATCTTTCCTATAATTCAGAAATTCAAATTATGAAAATGGTGCATGAGAAGCATTACAAGAGAAAACCAAAATGATGCTGCAAATAAAATCCAGTATTCAAGAGTGGAAAGATGGACTTTATTAAAATGTAAATGAAGGAAAATTGAGAAAGATACTTGCTAGATAAATATCAAGGGATTAAAGTCACTGATGTGCTATTAAGGCACATTTAAGAATCATTTAAAATTTCTAAGAAAATGAACAAGCACCATTAGAAAAATGAATGAAGGAGATGAACAGGCAATTGACCACCAGAAAAACAAAACAACAACAAATAAAAAACCACCAAAAAACACAAAAGAGGCAAAACTGTGTAGTGGAAATATACCTACTGATTCTATTCTTGTCATATATTGATAAGATGGATTGTATGCATCCAGATTCCAGCATGAATTTGAGTCTCAGGAACTACTCTATCTGAAAGTCAAAGTCATAAAATTGAGTATAAATCTGGGAATATTTATATAAAATTTTGACTCCTCAATTTACATTACTCCTGTATTCTGGAGCTTAATATTTATTTAGCATGGTTGTATGTATACAACAACTCCTAGGAATTCTTCCACCAAAGGATAGCATTCCCCCAGACTATCTTAATAACTCTCAAAATACATACTTGTAAATCTGAATGTTGTTTATGAAAATGTTTAAATCTACTAGTAGCTCAAGAAATGAAAATTAATAGCATCTACCTCACAGAATTGTTGAGAGGATTATATAAGTTATTATATGTGAAGCACTAAGTGCTTGGCACATTGGAAATGTTACTTAGTGTTAGTTATTACTATTAGGAAATTAATACTGTTAATAAATACTCTCTCATTTTCACTTATTATATGGACAAGGACTAAATTACATTTTTAGCACTTAGCATTTTACCAGACACAGTATGCATTCTTAATACATACTTATAGAATTATTCTTACAATAATCAGTGTGGTCTCACTAGCTACAAGGAGCAAGCACAATGTATGCACCTCCAGGGGGGTTTCTGGTGGTTTTTGACTAGGGGGAATTGTCACGTGGTATGGAGCGTTCCTGAGGGAAAATGGGAGTTCCCCTGTTAGTGACGATTAGGGGATTTGCTTGTTTCTTTTGCCGCAGTATGTGAACTCAGGTGAATTGAATTACAGATTATATTACCTAGTTTTAACCAAGCCAACCATCCCAAAATGATATGTCTTGCAAAAATAGCTGAAAGGATATTGCAGATCAGTTATAGTTGTAAAGATGCAAGTGCAAGCACACACTATTGATTGTTTGACTCATCTTCCTGGCATAAACATCTCTTTAGCAGTTATTTTTAAATTCATTTTTATGTCATCCTTTTCAGGTTCAATTTTTGTGTATTTTAAAATATATATTACTACATATTTTTTAATTTAACATCTTTCTTGGAGTATAATTGCTTTACAATGTTGTGTTAGTTTCTGCTGTATAACAAAGTGAATCAGCAATATGCATACATATATCCCCATATACCCTCCCTCTTGCATCTCCCTCCCACCCTCCCTATCCCACCCCTCTAGGTGGTCACAAAGCACCGAGCTGATCTCCCTGTGCTATGCGGCTGCTTTCCACTAGCTATCTATTTTACATTTGGTAGTGTTTATATGTCAATGATACTCTCTCACTTTGTCCCAGCTTACCCTTCCCCCTCCCCCCGTGTCCTCAAGTCCATTCTCTACGTCTGCGTCTTTATTCCTGTCCTGCCCCTTGGTTCATCAGAACCATTTTTTTTTTAGAATCCATATATATATGTGTTAGCATATGGTATTTCTTTTTTTCTTTCTGACTTACTTCACTCTGTATGACAGACTCTGGGTCCATCCACCTCACTACAAATAACTCAATTTCATTCCTTTTTATGGCTGAGTAATATTCCATTGTATATATGTGCCACATCTTCTTTATCCGTTCATCTGTTGATGGACACGAAGGTTGCTTCCATAAGCTGGCTACTGTAAACAGGGCTGTAATGAACATTGTGGTACATGAACCTTTTTTTTTTTTTTTCATGACCCTTTTTGAATTATGGTTTTCTCAGTGTATATGCCCAGTAGTGGGATTGCTGAGTCATATGGTAGTTCTATTTTTCGTTTTTTAAAGAACCTCCATACTGTTCTCCATAGTGGCTGTATCAATTTACATTCCCACCAACAGTGCAAGAGGCTTCCCTTTTCTCCACACCCTCTCCAGCATTTATTGTTTGTAGATTTTTTTAATGAAAGCCATTCTGACCGGTGTGAGGTGATACCTCATTGTAGTTTTGATTTGCATTTCTCCAGTGATTACTGGTGTTGAGCATCCTTTCATGTGTTTGTTGGCAATCTGTATGTCTTCTTTGGAGAGATGTTTATTTAGGACTTATGCCCATTTTTGGATTGGGCTGTTTTTTTGACATTGACCTGCAGGAGCTCCTTGTATATTTTGGAGATTAATCCTTTGTCAGTTGCTTCATTTGCAAATATTTTCTCCCATTCTAAGAGTTGTCTTTTCATCTTGTTTATGGTTTCCTTTGCTGTGCAAAAGCTTTTAAATTTCATTAGGTCCCATTTGTTTATTTTTGTTTTTATTTCCATTTCTCTAGGAGGTGGGTCAAAAAGGATCTTGCTGTGATTTATGTCAGAGTGTTCCTCCTTGAGTTTGATAGTGTCTGGCCTTACATTTAGGTCTTTAATCCATTTTGAGTTTATTTTTGTGTATAGTGTTAGAGAGTGTTCCAATTTCATTCTTTTACATGTAGCTGTTCAGTTTTCCCAGCACCATTTATTGCAGAGGCTGTCTTTTCCCCACTGTATATTCTTACCTCCTTTATCAAAGATAAGGTGACCATATGTGTGTGGGCTTATCTCTGGGCTCTCTATCCTGTTCCATTGATCTACATTTCTGTTTTTGTGCCAGTACCATACTGTCTGGATTACTGTAGCTATGTAGTATAGTCTGAAGTCAGGGAGCCTGATTCCTCCAGCTGCGTTTTTCTTTCTCAAGATTGCTTTGGCTATTAGGGATCTTTTGTGTTTCCATACAAATTGTGAAATTTTTTGTTCTAGTTCTGTGAAAAATGCCACTGGTAGTTTGATAGGAATTGTATTGAATGTGTAGATTGCTTTGGGTAGTATAGTCATTTTCACAATGTTGATTCTTCCAAACCAAGAACATGGTATATCTCTCCATCTGTTTGTATCACCTTTAATTTCTTTCATCAGTGTCTTATAGTTTTCTGCATACAGGTGTTTTGTCTTCTTCGGTAGGTTTATTCCTAGGTATTTTATTCTTTTTGTTGCAATGATAAATGGGAGTGTTTCCTTAATTTCTCTTTCAGATTTTTCATCATTAGTTTATAGGAATGCAAGAGATTTCTGTGCATTAATTTTGTATCCTGCTACTTTACCAAATTCATTGATTAGCTCTAGTTCTTTTCTGGTAGCATCTTTAGGATTCTCTATGTATAGTACCATGTCATCTGCAAACACTGACAGTTTTACTTCTCCTTTTCCAATTTGGATTTCTTTTATTTCTTTTTCTTCTCTGATTGCTGTGGCTAAAACTTCCAAAACTATGTTGAATAATAGTGGCGAGTCTGGGCAACCTTGTCTTGTTCCTGATCTTAGAAGAAACAGTTTCAGTTTTTCACCATTGAGAATGATGTTGGCTGTGGGTTTGTCATATATGGCCTTTATTATGTTGATGTAAGTTCCCTCTATGCCTACTTTCTGGAGAGTTTTTATCATAAATGGGTGTTGAATTTTGTCAAAAGCTTTTTCTGCATCTATTGAGATGATCATATGGTTTTTCTACTTCAATTTGTTAATGTGGTGTATCACATTGATTGATTTGCATATATTGAAGAATCCTTGCATCCCTGGGATAAATCCCACTTGATCATGGTGTATGATCCTTTTAATATGCTGTTGGATTCTGTTTGCTAGTATTTTGTGGAGGATTTTTGCATCTATGTTCATCAGTGATATTGGCCTGTAGTTTTTTTTTTTTGTGACACCTTTGTCTGGTTTTGGTATCAGGGTGATGGTGGCCATGTAGAATGAGATTGGGAATGTTCCTCCCTTTGCTATATTTTGGAAGAGTTTGAGAAGGATGGGTGTTAGCTCTTCTTTAAATGTTGGATAGAATTCACCTGTGAAGCCATCTGGTCCTGGGCTTTTGTTTGTTGGAAGATTTTTAATCACAGTTTCAATTTCAGTGCTTGTGATTGGTCTGTTTATATTTTTTATTTCTTCCTGGTTCAGTCTTGGAAGGTTGTGCTTTTTTAAGAATTTGTCCATTTCTTCCAGGTTGTCCATTGTATTGGCATAAGGTTGCTTATAGTAATCTCTCATGATCTTTTGTATTTCTGCAGGGTCAGTTGTTGCTTCTCCTTTTTCATTTCTAATTCTGTTGATTTGAGTCTTCTCCCTCTTTTTCTTGATGAGTCTGGCTAATGGTTTATCAATTTTGTTTATCTTCTCAAAGAGCCAGCTTTTACTTTTATTGATCTTTGCTATTGTTTCCTTCATTTCTTTTTCATTTATTTCTGATCTGAACTTTATGATTTCTTTCCTTCTGCTAACTTTGAGGGATTTTTTGTTCTTCTTTCTCTAATTGCTTTAGGTGTAAGGTTAGGTTGTTTATTTGACACTTTTCTTGTTTCTTGTGGTAGGATTGCATTGCTATCAACTTCCCTCTTAGAACTGCTTTTGCTGCATCCCATAGGTTTTGGGTCACCATGTTTTCATTGTCATTTGTTTCTAGGTATTTTTTGATTTCCTCTTTGATTTCTTCAGTGATCTGTTGGTTATTTAATTTCCTTCAATGTAAATGGATTAAATGCTCCAACCAAAAGACATAGACTGGCTGAATGGATACAAAAACAAGACCCATATATATGCTGTCTACAAGACACCCACTTCAGACCTAGGGACACATACAGACCGAAAGTGAGGGGATGGAAAAAGCTATTCCATGAAAGTGGAAATCAAAAGAAAGCTGGAGTAGCAATTCTCATATCAGACAAAATAGACTTTAAAATAAAGACTGTAACAAGAGACAAAGAAGGACACTACATAATGATCAAGGGATCAATCCAAGAAGAAGATATAACAATTGTAATATTTATGCACCCAACATAGGAGCACCTCAATACATAAGGCAAATGCTAACAGCCATAAAAGGGGAAATCGACAGTAATACAATCATAATAGGGGACTTCAACACCCCACTTTCACCAGTGGACAGATAACCCAAAATGAAAATGAATAAGGAAACACAAGGTTTAAATGACACATTAAACAAGATGTACTTAATTGATATTTATAGGACATTCCATCCAAAAACAACAGAATATACTTTCTTCTCAAGTGCTCATGGAACATTCTCCAGGATAGATCATATCTTGGGTCACAAATCAAGCCTTGGAAAATTTAAGAAAATTGAAATCGTTGTCAAGTATCTTTTCCGACCACAATGCTATGAGACTAGATATCAATTACAGGAAAAAAACTGTAAAAAATACAAACACATGGAGGCTAAACAATATTACTCTATTATAAAACCACACATGATACATATAACTTAATGGTACATACATACTCCTGGTTCAAGCTTAGGGTCACCAACTTCTTGGTTTGTTAGGGAATGTCCTGGGTTTATCATGTTTTCCTATGTCCTAGTAACCTCCTCAGGCCCAGGCAAACCAGGAATGTTTGTCACTCTACAATATTTTTTTACTAATAGGGATGCATAATCAAAAAAACTTCAGAGACTACTGTTTAAATCATCTTTTCACCATCCTTCAAGGGGTAAGAATGGGATACACCAGGTCCAGTTAAGACTGATAAGTCTGATCACTTTACCTCCATATGATTAGGCAATTTCTAGAAACTTCAAACATAGCCTAGTAGGACAAAAGGATCCCCAGAAAAATGCACTTTTCAAATCCTGAGTTCACTGGCCTCAAGTAATTTGAAAAGGCCAAATCCAGACCTGTTTGTCTAGTAATTCCAAACTGAGTGAAATATGAGGGTTACTTATGGTCACTATCAAGAGCAAGATCTGCTCAGAGTAAAAGAATCAAAGTGATGCCAGGCCTCCTAAGATATCCTGTCAAGAGACTGTGGTTATGATCACAAGGAAAAGACATCTTCTTGGTCTAGAATTTTCTCTTCTTGCTAATGGGATGAAACCCCACTGATAAGGCAGAGGCACTCCACCTGCCCAGCCTCTGCTCACAGCTTCAGAGTAGATGGAAATCTCTGCATGTAGAGACCCCATTATCTGAGAACTGCCACTACTTGCGAGTTCCTGTAGCAGTGCTAATATAATACTCTCTGACAAATATTTCTTCAAAATCAGAGAATATAATTCTATAAAAATGCATTTTTTAATGAGGCCTGTAGAATTTCAATTCATCTCACCTAAGGAAACTTATATGGTCCTGGATGAATAAGGAATCTAAAGAAGTAACAGAGTAATTATGTTAAAAATCAGAAGATTTTAATTATTGAAAAAAGTTTAATTAAAAATCCATGAAGGGACTTCCCTAGTGGTGCAGTGGTTAAGAATCCACCTGTCATTGCAAGGGACACGGGTTCAATCCCTCGTCCGGGAAGATCCCACATGCCATGAAGCAACTAAGCCTGTGTGCCACAACTCCTGAGCTTGCGTTCTAGAGCCCATGAACCACAACTTCTGAGCCTGCGAGCCACAACTACTGAGCCCGTGTGCTGCAACTACTGAAGCCCGCGCCTAGAGCCCATGCTCTGCAACAAGAGAAGCCACCGCAATGAGAAGCCCGCGCACCACAACGAAGAGTAGCCCCTGCTTGCCGCAGCTAGAGAAAGCCCGCGTGCAGCAATGAAGACCCAATGCAGCAAAAAGAAAAAAAAAAAATCCATGAAGACAATACAACAATAAACAATAAACAATAAAACAGGTAGAAAAGTATACTATGTATATGTCAGTTTACCTTTAGCCTGTTTCAAACTGCAAGTTAAGGAGTAATTAATCATGAACTTAAGTTTTAACAATGCAATAGTTAAGCAAACAGCAATAGTTTATTTTACTAAAAAGATAGTGACTCCATGTACATGATGCTGAATAGCAGTGTGATGGTTAATTTTATGTGTCAGTGTGGCTAGACTATGATGGTTGATATTTGGTCAAACACTAGTGTAGATATTGCTGTAAAGGTATTTTTTAGATGTGATCAACACTTACAGTTAGTTGACTTTAAGTAAAGCAGATTACCCTCCACAGTGTGAGTGGGCTGCATCCAATCAGTTGAAGGCCTTATGAGCAGAGACAGATTTCCTGAAGAAGAATGAATTCTGCATTTATACTGCAACGTAGTTATTCTGCCTGATTTCCCAGATTTCAGATTCACGACTGCAGCAGCAACTCTTGAGTCTCCATCCTGCCACCTTGCTCTACAAATTTTGGACTTGCTAGCCACCACAATCGTGTGAGCCAATTCCTTAAAATTTCTCCTTTCTCTCTCTTCACCTGTGTCCCCCATCCCCTTCCCTGTTGGTTCTGTTTCTCTGGAAAACCTTGAGTAATACAAGCAGATTTGAAATATAAAATCACTTGGCTTCTCTTTTAAGAATAACATCAATCACTCCACTATGTGGAAATTCCTAGGTATTTGGCAGTATATACAAAGTAACTCTCAATCATGTTAAAAATACATTGAAAACACATTTACATTTTACCATCATAAAAATACATTTGCGTCATAGAAATATTATGATTTTAAATATTTATAGCTGAGGGAAGTTGGTGGTTGCTTTAGTTGAGAAGAAAAAGATTTAGATAATTTAGTCCATAGGAGTCAACCATTCAACATAAGCGATTTTAAAAACTTAATTTATTGAATAATCTTTTTTTTTTTGGTCTTCAGACAAAAGAAATGCCAGAATTCACCAGTTCTTTGGTTTGTAGAGATGTTGTTAACTATACTACAGATAATTCTGTACGGGGTTTTTAAATGTATACCTGCATCCTGTTATTTTATACAGGGTACATTCTAAAATAAAATCTCCTAAAAGAGATTAAAATCTCTTAATACTAAAGGAGTGTGATTTTAATTTTAGAACACACATTTACCTTTCAAAGGTTTAAAATTTAATTGATTTCCCTTTTGAGTTTAATCTGTTCTCATCCATTTCCCCAACTATTGACTATGACCATAATATAACATTACATGCTATTTGAAACTTAATAACATTTTGTTTCTGAATAATGTTGATGGAATTCTTAAAGGGAACTATTGGCATATAAGGAAAATATTTAATATCTGAAATGTTTAATTCTTTAAGTCTATAACTAAAATGACAATCTAGAATATTAGATAACAGGAATCTTTTGATACATGTAAAAATTTTTTAAATCTCCTTAAGTTTTTTGTTTTTAACTGCTACCCTTCTTCTATACTACAGTACATATTTTGAATTAAAAACAGACATTAAATTTAGATAACAGATAAGAGTTTAGAAGTTTTAATAACTAAACAGATAAGAGTTACATTTAACCATAAACTATTCCTTTGTTGTCATGTCTGAGAATTTCCCTTGTACATAAATGACAATTAAAATAGTCTCAGAAAAACAGAAATCAGGTACAATGGAGTACATGCTATCAGCTGAGGTGCTATCCCCGGTGGATTCCAATTTGGATATGCTGTCAATAAAAAACAATAGTTAAGAGCTCAATTTAGTTTCAAGAAGAGGAAGTAATTGAATTAATACTGAAATATTCTGATACGTACTTCGAGGTTTATCACGTTCTTTATTTTCTAAAATAGAAAAAAAATAATATTACAAATTAAAATCATTCATTTGCTTTTGTGGCTTTTTGAATAAGATAATCAACTTAGGAAACTTAGCTTGGCTTTTTAATTTAAGAAAACTAAAGCTTTCTCTGCAAATCCCACACTACTTAAAAATCTGTATGATGTCCCCTGACAATGATGCCATGTCAACAAATATTTCTAGAACATCTCTCATACTGAAGACACAAAGGCCTGAAATAGATAAAACTATATATAGTAGTTAACTTTATTTTTGGCACTCTGTCATACCCATTTAAAGTCCCTGAAAAAGATAATAATTCCTTCATATTGAGTTTGGGTACCAGGATTCTGCAGTTTATTGAGTTTATTTATTTCATTTATTTTTATTCATTTATTCATTTTTGTGTGTCTACTATGTATTGAGCATGATTCTAGTCTTTTGATATAATGGTGATTGGGAACAAAATAAAGTTCTTTTCCTTACAGAAGAGTAAGGGGAGAAAATCTATCATCAATTTTAAAATTGAATAAATGAATAAAAGTGATTAAAAAATATCATTTCAGAGAGTGATTAGTGTGATAAAAAGGTTCAAATGATAGAAAATAATGAGGAACTTAACTGTTAATAGCTAAAATTTATTGAGAACCTACTTTTCTGGGGCCCAAGTTACTCTGTATGGTTTATCATATTTAATCCTCTTAATCACCTCCTGAGTTAAGCCATCTGATTCCAAGGCCTATATATTTAACCATTGTGCTATATCTCCTGTCCTCAAAAAGGAAGTAAAAAAGATAAAAGTTGGCTTTCTATAGAAATTGATCAATAAAAGTCAAAAGTCATAGGACTTAAAGAAGTGGAACACAACAGATATAGCAGAGATAAAAATATAAGAGAATGTCATTAAAAATTGAATAAAACAAAAATTTGCTAATTCCCCCCCCAAAACCTGAGTATCACATGACATTTAAAGAAGTTAAATCAGTAATTAAACATTTACAAACACACACACACACCAGAACAAAATAGTTTTACAGAAAATTTCTCCCAAACATTCAAAAAATAAGTGAGAATCTTACACAAACTATAAGCAAAATATTAATAGAAGTAATGTTCCCAACTTTCAACTCCTTTTATGAGGCTAATACAACCTTGAAGTCAAAATCATATGAGGAGAAATGAAGAAGGAAAACTACAGGCCAATCATAATTCTGAAATTAAATGCAAAAATTACAAGTAAAATGTTAACAAGAATTTAGCCATCTATAAAAGAAACCTCATGACTAAGTTGGGTTTATCATGGGAATGAAAGAATAGTTTAAAATTAGATTACTGAGCTATCACTTAACTCCCAATATCTATATGAAAATATAAATCTCACTGGTTAAGTTGTATTCACTAAATATATATACAGCTTTTGTATGTCAATCATAGTTCAAAAAAAGTTTTAAAAAATAATAAGAGAAACAATAAACAAAATGGAAACAGGATATAAAATATAATAAAAGATAGATTATAAAAATTTTTAAAAAACATCATGTACCTACCTCTTTACAATAACTTGAAAATATTTGTGAAATGGGCCGATTTAAAAAACTGCATTAACTCAAAGAGGAATTTAAAGCACAAGTAATTTTTTAAAGGTTACAAAATATTATTTCCAAACAGTTTCCAAAAAAAAAAAAAGAAAAGAAAAACATCATTTGATGTAGTTTACAACATTAAGACATTAAAGGAAAAAAATTGGGGATCATTTCAAGAGATGCAGAAAAAAAATCTGGTAAAATTAAACATTTATTCAAGATAAAAGCTCACAGCAAAATGAGGAAAAGAGAAAACTTCCATAACCTGGCAATGAGGACTAATTAAAAACAATCTAAACCAAATATGCATAATGGCCAAACATTGTCTTTAAAGTCAGGAATAAGAGAATGGTGCTACTGTTACAGCTTATGTTCAACACTGCACTGGAGAGTTCACTATTAATATTAATAAAATAAATAGCTGATATAAAGATTAGAAGAAAGAACAAAACTTGCATTTATATTTCTATGATCAGCAAAAAAATCAATTAGGAAATATAATTTAAAAATACCATTTATAATATCAACTATAGATTACCAAGCAATCTAATTTAAGATGCAAGACCTTACTGAGAAAATTTCAAAATGTAAAAGATGTATAAAAAGACCCAAATAAACAATCTTTATTAATGGAAATAGTCAATGCTGTAAAAATGTTATTTCTTCCCAAATTTATCTATAAATTCAATGTAATTCCAATCAAAATTTCATGGTTTTCTGTGGCATTGATAAGCTTATCCTAACACTAATTTGCAAGAGCAAAGGGCCAAGAATGGCCAAATAGTTTCTGAACAATTTGGAAAAGGAACAAGTTATCTCCTACCAAGTATCAAAGCTTATTGTAGCGTTGGTAGCTTGTATGGTGCTATCTTGGAGACCCACTGTCAACAGCTGTCTAAGTCTCCAGGATGGAAATGTTTGTAATGGACAAAATCTCTCATCAAGCACAACTAGAAAATCCAAATAAAATACAACAAAAACAATGTTTAAGAGCATCAGAGATCTGCAAAAGCAGCAAAGACTGGAGGGTCCAGATTTCAGAGCAGGAGATCCATGAAGAGGTGGGCTGATGTTATGAACGTTGCTCTTTCCTTGGGGCCATTTGTTGATTTGGGGCCCAGGTCTAGGGCTGAAAAACTGGGCTTTGCCCAGGAAGAGGCCATTTTTTGGGAAACAGAGAAACCGGCAGAGCTTTGGTTGGCCTTACAGAACTAGGGAGATAAAACTCGAGTATTGAGTAGTTCAAGATCCAGGTAGAAGGTAAAGGTAGAGGAAATAAGCCCAAGAAATGCCCATTTTGTCCTCAAGCTATTTGTTTAATTCTGAAACTATGAGGGGTAGGAGGCTAAAAACCTAGGCTGAAAGCCTTTGGAAATCAAAGTAGATGTTTCAGTAATTTCTGTGTGTTAAAGCAATAAGGATTGGAGTTCAGAACCCACTAGGGAAGGGCAACAATAAACACACCAGTCTCCCAGTGGAAAGCCCCCGAAGTCTATACTCTTGGAACAGAGCAAACAGAGGTAGAACACGCCTTAGGTAAATTCTAACCCAGCCTTGACTAAGTTGTGTTTAGATTAAGGTGAACCACCCTGACTCTATCTGTTCAGCAGAGGAAAAGGTAGAACTCTATGTTTTTGTTTCACACCATGTTGTTAGGTGTTTAACTTATTAGGCACACCAAGTGTTTCTACAATCTACTACTGTGGAACAAACTTTAAAACAGTAACAACTTATTATTATTTCTCACAATTACCCAGGTTGGCTGGTTCTACTAGGCAAATTTCTCTGCTGTATCTAGTGTCATCAGGCTTCAAGGATGTGGGTGCATTTAGCTGGAGCTCAGTTGGGGTTTAAACAGAAAGATGACCTCTCCTCTTCCAGGGCCTTTTCAGTGTGACCACTCCAGCAGGAAAGCATGGATTTCTTGATATGCTGGACAGCTTTCAACAGAGCAAAAGCCGAATCTGCCAAGTCTCTTAAAGGCTAGGTCCAGAACTGGCACAACATCAAGTCTGTATTCAAGGGGAGGAGAAATAGTCTGGACTTCTTGATGGGAAGAGTGGCGTGCATGGAGAGGAAGGAGGAATCATTGATGGTCATCTTTAAGGACAATTCCCCATACCAAGATACAGAGCATGTTACCAAAACCAAGAGAAAAAACAATCTTGAAATTAAAAACAGGCTCACAGGTGATCTGGATGCTGGAGTTTTTAAAAAGAGGTTGGAGTATTTGAGCATGGTGATGATGGAGCTGACTGTGTCAAAGGGAGACTAACCAAAAATGTGGTAGGAGAGAGAGGCAAGAGGCAGATCACACCTGGGCTTGTTGGCCTCATTGAATAGAGTCAGATTTTCCTTTAGTTGCAATAAGAAGCAGTTGAGGAATTTTAAGAAAAGAAGTGATTTGATCTAATTTGTGTGTGTGTGTGTGTGTGTGTGTGTGTAGAACAGCTTTGATTAGAGTGGGAAGAGAAGTGGGGAGTCTGCACTAGTTCAGGCAAGAAATGGCAGTGATCTGGATACTGGGTAGGAAGGGGAAGTGAAAAAAAAAAAAGAGTGTATCACTGTTATCTTTATATCCCTTTGTCTAGAAAGAAAACAGTAGTTTGCAATAGAAGTTATACAGTAAATTTATTTTTTAAAACACTTTGAATGAAATCTCATATTAGAGAGACCAGGCTTGCAATTTATATTTTAATTGAAGTATGACATGAATATGGAAACATGCATACCTCACAACTGAAAAGACTGATGAGCTATTACAAAGTGAACACACCTAGATAACCATAGCATAGGTCCAGAAAGTCTTTCTGGTACCCTTTTCTAAACACTAACCCCTCTTTCCTCTCCAAAGGTAACCACTATCCTGACTCTAAACCTAGATTAGTTTTATCTGGTTTTGAACTTTATATAAATGGAATCATTTAATATACATTTTTGGAGTGTGTCTGTCTTCTTTCATGGCATCACACATCTTTCACAATTTTCAAATTATCTCCTCTCTTCATCTCCTTCACTCTGTCCTCAATTAAGAATTTATGCTTATCCTTAAAAAGTAACTTTGTACTGAGAACCCTTCTGCTATGAGAATCAAAAATTTATATTTATACTTAAAAAGTCTTTGTCCTGAGAACCAAAAGGCTGATGATGAAGAAACACATATTAGTTTTAAACCACAATTAATCTGGACATTGATTAATGTATTACTTCTGAGCAAGTCACTATTTTAATAATAACTAGTAAAAAGAGATGAAAGGGAAGCAAATACAAATAAGAAAAACATGTCAGCCAGTAGTTATTTTGAGTGTTGCAGCAAACTGCATCAGTTATGCTTTACTCCTTCCTGTCCTTTAGCCTGAGAGAGAAAATAATCAGTGAAGAAGGGAGGGATCCTCTGGATTTAAATATGATCATTTATGACAAATGATTTATTGTATATCATTATATAGCAGCAATCAAATCTTGTCTTCTCTATAAAATCGAGGAGCCAAATTTTAAAATGTAGTGAATTTTTGGAAACTTTGCTTTCCAAATAGAATGCCATGATTCTTTGGTTTCCTTTTTGCTTACGGCAGAGTTTCTTTATGCAAGTATCTCCTTCTTCACACAGAGAGCAGGGTGTTCCATTAGTGTAAGGGGGCATATTTGGATAATTTCCTCTGTGAAAAAGAGAAACAGTGATTAGCTAAATAACTATCAATTTCTCTATTTTGTGCATGCATTTATGCAAGTTGTTTTGGTCCCTAACCATGAATGTTGAAAAGGAAAAAAATAACAACTTAGGTCCCAATTTTATGCTTATTTCTTTTGTTTTTTTGGTTTGTTTTTCATTTTTTTTTTTTACAAAAGAAATTATTAAACTATTAAAGTAACTAGTAAAATTATTCTTTACAGGATGTCCCCAATCGCTGTGGCAGTTGTATTCTTGAATGTTCTCTAGAACACAAATTAGATGCGAACCCAATATAATTATGCATGTGACAGCCAAAGTTTTTGTTGTAAACACTATGATTATCTCTTGATTTTTTAAACGGAAATTTAAATCGCAAATGGAAACATATGTTTTATAGTTTAATTTAAAATACAGTACCATAGTCATTATCTAGTTCTATTTGATGATGTAGCAGAAAGATTTGGCAGCTATTATGCCTGACTTTCAATAATATAAGCTGATACATGTTAACAAACCTCTTTTTTTCTTTTCCCATCTCTGTGTCTGTGGAAGACTTTAAAAAGTGTTACTTACCTAGAGTACACAAAGAAAAACATTAATAATATGAGTTGTATTCCATTAAAGAATATGCCACAATTTATTCATTCATCTGTTGATGGACATTTGGGTTGTTCCAGTTTTGGGGTATTATTAGTAAAGTTACTATGCACATTTTGAACATTCATATATAAGTCTTTATATGGACATACATTTTCTTGTATACATACCTAGGAGTGGAATGAATAGATCATACGGTAGGTGCATATTTAACTTTTTAAGAAACAGCCACAATATTTTTTACAAAGTAGTTGTAGCATTTTATATTCCCACCAGCAGTGTGTGAGAATGGCCAGTCTTTAGCCATTATAATGGTTGTGTGGTGGTATTCATTGTGGTATTAACTGTATTTCCCTAATGATTAATGATTTTGAACATTTTTTCGTGGGCTTAATTGTCATTTGCATATCTTGTTAATCTTTTGTCCATTTTTCTAACTGAGTTTTAAGTTTTTGTAAGTATTGATATTTAAGGGTTCTTCCTATATTCTTGGTGTAAGGTCTTTGTTTTGCAAAAGAATTTCTTCCATTCTGTGGCTTGTCTTTTCATTCTCTTACCAGTTTCTTTGAATAGCAGTCGTTTTTAATTTTAATGAAATCCAACTTATCAACTTGTTCTTTTATGGATCATGCTTTTGGTTTGGTAGCTAAAAAATCTTTGGCTATCTGAAGGTCACAAAGGTTTCATCTATGTTTTCTTCAAAAAGTTTTAAAGTTTTAGGCTTACATGTAGATCTATGATTGTATGTTTTGCACATTTAGATCATAGATTGTATGTTTTGTAGATCCAAGTTTACTTTTGTTTTTTATATGTGGGTGACAGATTGTTCCAGCACCATTTGTTGAAAAATCTTTTTTCCACTGTGTTGCCTTTGTGCATTTGTGAAAAATCAGTTGAACATAAGTGGTCAACTGTGTGGGGTAATTTCTGGACTCTGTATTCTATTCTACTGATCTATTTGTCTAACTTTACATCAATATCACAATGTCATGATTATTTTATTTTAATAATTTTTGAAAACAATAGTGTTAGCTACTTCAAATTTGTTCTAGTTGTTTTGACTATTCTAAGTCATTTGCATTTCCTTATGAATTTTATGATCTGTTTGTCAATTTCTACTACAAAAGCTTGCTGGGAATTTTTATTGGGATTGTATTGAATCCATGGATCAGTTCAGTGAAAAATTATATCTTAACAATGTTGAGTCTTTTAATCCATTAATAAGGTATATTGCTCTAATTATTTGTGTCTTTGTTAATTTCTCTTGTGACTATTATGTAGTTTTCAGTGTATTGGTCTTCCATGTTTTCTGCCAGATTTATCCCTAGATAATTTATATTTTTTGATGCCATTATAAATGGTATTTTTTTTAAAAAATTATTTATTTATTTATGGCTGTGTTGGGTCTTCGTTTCTGTGCGAGGGCTTTCTCTAGTTGCGGCAAGTGGGGGCCACTCTTCATCGCGGTGCGCGGGCCTCTCACTATCGCGGCCTCTCTTGTTGTGGAGCACAGGCTCCAGACGCGCAGGCTCAGTAATTGTGGCTCACGGGCCTAGTTGCTCCACGGCATGTGGGATCTTCCCAGACCAGGGCTCGAACCCGTGTCCCCTGCATTGGCAGGCAGATTCTCAACCACTGTGCCACCAGGGAAGCCCGGTATTTTTATTTTAATTCAATTTATGATTGTTCATTGCTGGTATATGGACATGTAATTAAGTTTTGAATGTTGATCTTATATCCTGAAAAATTACTAAACTTACTTTTTAGTTGTAGAAGAGTTTTCATAGATTCCACTGGATTTCTATATAGACCTACTGACCAGCAGTCAGTAAAGTATGAACCATAGGTCGTATCTGGCCTGTGCTCTGATTTTGTGCAGTCTGTGAGCAAAGAATTTTTTTTTAAATATATTTTTAAGGGGTTATTTAAAACAATACAAAACAAAGATGAATACGTAGCAGAATGTATGTGTCATGCAAAGCCTAATTTACTGACTGTCTAGTACTTTACAGAAAAATTTTTTAGTACTGGTATAATGTTACATGTAGGCTTTTCATAGATATGCTTTATTAGGTTTAAGAAGTTCCCTTGTATTTTTAGTTTTCTGAGAACTTTTATCAAGAATGAATGCTTGACTTTTTCTCAATCTATTGAGATGATGGTATAATCTTTATTTATAGGTTGATTAATATGATGAGTTACATTGATTTTAGAATATTAAAACAGCCCTAAATTACTGGAACAAAATCCATTTGGACAAGATATATTATGCTTTTACTCTATTGGGTTCAGTTGCTAAATTTTGTTTAGAATCTTTGTACCTATGTTATAAGAGATACTGCAGAAGATCTGAATAGGCATTTCTCCAAAGAAGACATGCAGATGGCAACAGGCACATGAAAAGATGCTCAATATCACTAATTATTAGAGAAATGCAAATCAAAACTGCAATGAGGTATCACTTCACACCAGTCAGAATGGCCATCAGCAAAATGTCTACAAACAATAAATGCTGGAGAGGGTGTGGAAAAAAGGGAAGCTTCCTACACTGTTGGTGGGAATGCAAATTGGTACAACCACTATAGAGAACAGTATGGAGGTTCCTTAAAGAACTAAAAATAGAGCTACCATACGATCCTGCAATCCCACTCCTGTTCATATATCCGGAGAAAACCATAATTCAAAAAGACACATGCAGGGACTTCCCTGGTGGCGCAGTGGTTAAGACTCCGTGCTCCGAATGCAGGAGGCCCGGGTTCGATCCCTGATCAGGGAACTAGATCCCACATGCATGCCACAACTAAGAGTTCACATGCCACAACTAAGGAGCCTACTAAGGAGACACAACTAAGGAGCCCGCCTGCTGCAACTAAGACCCGGTGCAACCAAATAAATAAATAAATAAAATATTAAAAAAAAGATACATGCACCCCAGTGTTCATTGTAGCACTGTTTACAATAGCCAAGACATGGACGCAACCTAAATGTTCATCAACAGATGAATGGATAAAGAAGGTGTGATATATATAGATACAATGGAATACTACTCAGCCATAAAAAAGAATGAAATAATGCCATTTGCAGCAACATGGATGGACATAGAGATTATCATACTAAGTGAAGTAAGTCAGACAGAGAAAGACAAATATCGTATGATGTCACTTATATGTGGAATCTAAAAAGATGATACAGATGAACTTATTTACAAAACAGAAACAGATTCACAGATGTAGAAAACAAACTTATGGTTACCAAAGGGGAAATGTGAGGAGAAGGATAAATTAGGAATTTGGGAGTAACATATACACAGTACTATATGTAAAATAGATAAAACAACAAGGACCTACTGTATAGCACAGGGAACTATACTCATTATTTTGTAATAACCTATATGGGAAAATAATCTGAAAAAGAATATATATATATTCATATATATATATATATATATATATATCTCTGAATCACTGTGCTGTACACCTGAAACTAACACAACATTGTAAATCAACTATACTTCTATAAAAATAATTAAATTACTTCTGCACAGATTAAAAAAAGAGATATTGCTCTGTAGTTTTCATTTTATTTCTCCGTTGTAATTTGTGTTTCTTGAGGAATTTTTCCATTTCCTCCTAGTTGCCTCTTGATTATTTAATTCCATTATTATTTTGAAATAACCTTCTTTATCCTTGGTAATATTCTTTGCTATAAAATCTACATTATCTGATATTAACATAGACCCTGCCACTTTCTTTTGATGAATGTTAGCATAGTAAACCTTTTCCCATTCTTTTACTTTTAATCTATTTGTGTCTTTTAATTAAAATATTCTTCTTGTAGGAAGCATATAATTTGTTCTTTTTTTTTTTTAAAGATTTTTTTTTGATGTGGACCAGTTTTCTAAAAGTCTTTATTGAATTTGTTACAATATTGCTTCTGTTTTTTTATGTTTTGGTTTTTTGGCCATGAGGCATATGGGATCTTAGCTCCCTGACCAGGGATTGAACCCACACCCCCTGCATTGGAAGGCAAAGTCTTAACCTCTGGACAGCCAGGGAAGTCCCTTGGTTCTTGATTTTTTATCCAATCTTCCAATCTCTGCCTCTTTATTTGGGTATTTACATTTGATGGGATTATTGACATAGAGTTAAGGCTATCAAATCTTATTCTATTTGTCCCATTAGCCCTTTGTTCCCTTTTTCTTTTTCTGTCTTCCTTTGGATTAATTGAATATTTTTTTAAGATTTAATTTTACCTGCTTTGTTGGCTTATTTGCTATTACTGTTGCTTTTGTTATTTTAGTAGTAACTTTAGGGTTTATAGTATGCATCTTTTACTTATCCCATTCAAGTTAAATTATTCCACTTAACACTGAGTAGAAGAACCTTAAGGTAATACACTTACATTTTCCCCTCTCAGCCTTTATGCTATTATTATCATAGGTTTTAACTTTACATCTATTATAACCCTCACAATACATTTCTATTATCTTTGATTAAACAATTATCTTTTATTTTTGAAAAATATTTTCACAGGAAATAGAATTCTTGGTCAACAGTTTGGTTTTTTTTTCTCTTTCAGTATTTAAAGATATGGTTGTCTTCTCTCTTGCATTGTTTCAAGTGAGAAATCTGCTGTCATCCTTATCTTTGTTCTTCTGTATGTATGTAACATGTCTTTGTTTTCTGGTTACCTTTAAGATTTTCTCTTTATTACTGGTTTTGAAATGTTTGATTATAAGGTGAGTTGGTGTAGTTTACTTCATGTTTCTTGTGATTGGGGCTTGTTAGGTTTCTTGGTTCTGCGAGTTTATAATTTTCCTTAAGCATACAAAGTTTTGGGCCATATTTCTTCAAATATTTTTCTATCCCTGCCTCATTCAGGAAATCAATTCCCTCTAAAGTTATCTCACAGTTCTTTTTATCTCTTTTTGGATTCTCTTTTTATCTCTTTTGGATTCTTTTTTTCCTCTGTGTATTCTACTTTGGATGGTAATAAATAAGTGTTCTACAATTTCTCTGCTATTTATAAAAATTGTACTCTGCCCCAAGCTTTTAGACTATATATTTGTCATTCTTGGTTTTACTTCTGACTGAGAGGAAATGAAAGAAAATACAGAAAGAGATATACACATTTGTACCTCTCCATAGCAATTTCGACATATGTCAAGTCCCTTTTGCCAAATCTGTATATTTATTCTTTGCCAATGTTTTCATCTTTTCTACATTTTATTTTTACATGTTTGTTTGTTAAAGAGTTGGATTATTAACTGATTTAATCTTCCTTGTACAGATATATTGGGATTTGAGTTCCAGAATTTCATTTTTGGAGACTCCCATTAGACTTTTGTTATATTTCATCTAGATATGCAATTACCAGCAAGGCAGTCAAAAATTTATAGTATTCTTTTCTTAGAAGAATGTGCTTTTCACCATCATTCTCAATCATTTACCCATTCAAATTATATTATATTATATTATATTATATTATATTCACATCTGCCAACCTATTTTGTATTCTAGTATTTAAATATTATTGTGACAATGTATTTTATATTATCTTTTTTTTGTTTTTTTTTACTTAACAAATGATCTCCATCATTTTCCCTCTCAAGATTAAATAATTCATGACAGGCATAATTTTTCACACATTCTCTTACTAACTTTTATTTCATTTATTTCTTCTGCTTAGCATTATAGAGGGAGACTCCACTTATAAAAAATATACTTGTCTCTTTAGTATAAGATCCTATTTTTAGAAGCAATACTTAACATATATTTCAATTTAAAATATTTTTAATAGCAAAATAACTTACGTAGGTCCATAGTCACATACAAATATTGCAGTGTCAGGTCTCCCAAGTTTAGGACAAATTGTAATTGCACAACCAACTTTATATGAATTGGCCCAAACTACCTATAAAGAAAGGAATTTTAAAATAAAATATGCAAAACAACTCTACACAAACAGTGCATTATGGGAACAGGTATAATCTTTGTCATGCTACAAAAAATGAATATACATAAATATTTATTGATTATTTTTTTCTTAATTTCTAATATTTAGTTTAAAACAATTATTTTGTTAAGGCTGCATTCATGAGGGCTACCTAACTAGTCTTTCCTCACTGATAATTCTCATAAATCAAGAGGAGGCTATAATATATAGCCAAAATCATAATTTCTTCTAGATGATTTATGAAATATATTTTTATTTTCTCCATGGGTATATCATACAAAGAGCATTAAAACCAGATTATAAATGAAAACAATAATTAACTTTTATTTCTTTTTCTCAGAAAAATTCTACTAAATTTATGACCACATTTTAAATTTTGTGGTCTTAACCATATTCTTACCTTTGTCAAATCACAAGAGACAGGTAGGGATAGAGATTAAGAACATACTGAGCTTATTGCAAAAAAAAAAAATGCCTGCCATAGGGATGGTGAATCTTAATTTTTGTCTATTTGCAAAGAATAGCAAAGTTATTTGAAAGGAAGAAGACTCCTATGGAAAATTAGCCATGGGGAGAGAGATAAAGAAGTGAAGTACATAACTATTCCTTTGTGACATGACAGAAGGAAAAATTTTCTCTACTTCCCAGATGAACAAAGGGAAAAATACTGATCTAATCCATTTGGAAAACAAAATAATCTAAGGAAGGTTGATTTTGACAACATAAATGAATTTTCTGAACTCATTTATTTTACAATTCAATTAACAAAATATACTAACATATTTTATAAACCAATGTATTAGTCACTATTTTCGAGGGCCGGGGTGTAGCCAGAATCAACAGTTTTGAAAATATATTTTAATGCCCTTTGATTGCCTGAGAGGCAGCAAAGTGCAATAAAAAGCACAGTGAACTGAGAACTAATAGATGAGTTTTGCTTTTAACCATGTGTGTGTCTTCGGAGAGTGACAGATCAATTCTGAGCTCATTTCCCACCTAATATAATGAGATTAAGCTGGATCCTTGAAAGATCATTTTCCTTTTGAATGTTTTAGAAAGTTGATAAACTATATGACTGCAAGTACATATATTTTAACTTAATCATGTTTAAAAATTTGGTTCATGAACAACTGATTACACTGTGAAATTTTATTTGCTTAATATATTTAAATTGATCCTTTTTTGGCTTTGGGAATGGTAAAAATAAATACTATGTATAGGTTTGAATGTACTGCTTTCATTAAAGTGACTAGATTTAACATTAATACGAACATTGGTTGCAACTTCAACATGACTATCTGCAAATGGTAAATGCAAGAAATTTTAGCTCATTTTGTTTAGAAAATTAAGCAAGATATAGTTGTTGAACCAATAGGAAGAATGCACCAATTCCTAATGATTTAAGCATATGTGTAAATTAGCCCATGAGGTGTGATTCCCTTCTCTCAGTTTTCCTAGCAGAAGCCAAACCATGTTCTTTGCAAACGACATCTATCTTGAGAAGGATTTCTACACTTATAGTATTCTGTTATTGGACAAAGAATGATTAGAAGGGGAGCATAGAAACTGCTAATTTCTGATTAAAATGACTTGCTTTAAGACACTATATGTTCATTCGACTTATGCAGATGAGTCAGTTTGGAGAATAAAGTTAGCTCTTTCTGTTGCTTAAATGGACCTTTCTAAGAGCTCAGTGCCATGTCGAGGATTAGGTTAGCTAAAAAGTGACTTCCTCTTCTTACCAAAAACTCCCACCCAAAGCAACCAAAAGATTGGAAAAATTATAAGAAATAATGTTTTTCAAGGTACTGGACACCAGGCAACAATGGATAATGTTCCCGAGAGTTGGAGGGAAAAGATGCGAGCTGTACAACTGTCTCAGTTTATTGTACTGAGTGAGTTTCCAGGCTGTGTCTGGGGGTGGAGATGGTGGAGAAGTCAGGAGAAGCTTGATGGAGTCACATAGTTGAGAGACAGAGCTGAGGGTCTGGGGAGACCAAGGAAGCAGGAGTAGGGGAGAGGTGAAAATCTTCTAAGTGACACAACTGTGGAGGTCTCTAGGGGGTACTCGTCAACAGTTCAGCAGAGCACTAATCAGAGCATGCATGTGTGAAAACTACCCCAGGCTTGGAAAAGAATCACCTATAAAAACTAGAGGAAAGAATACAGAGGCTTACACAGGGCCAGGAATAGGGATAGTGGGCCTGTTCCCAACTGGCCAGGCTGGAAAATTTAATCATTTCTGGGGCATCCGGTAGAAGAATCTTGCCTCATTGGTGAGAGAGAATTAGCCCTAGACTAAATACTGCTTTAATTCCATCTAACATATTTTAAAAGCAGGAACCAAAAGGGACAAACAAATTCCAGATAACTACATCCCAGAAGACAGTTAAGAATATTTATAGGTATATTAAGAAATCCAGCGTCCAACAGGGCAAGATTTACAAAGTTGGGAATATAATAAAATTTACCCGACGTGAAAAGAAGAATAGTTTCATTATTATGAAATTGCTTGAGACCTGTAATGAAGGAAAAAATTTAAAGGCAGTCAGAGAAAAAAGACACATTACATACAGGGGAATAAATAAAAGGATTACAGTAGATTTCTTGTTGGAAATAGGGCAAGTGAGATGACAGTGGAGTAAGATTTTAAAGTTAAAGAAAAAAAAAACCTCACTACATAGAATTCTATTCCCAGTGAAAATCTTCCAAATGAGGGTGAGTTTTTCAGATACACAAAAGAAACGCTAAAGAAAATGCTAAAAAATTGTCTTGTGATTGAATTATGCATACATAAGAACTAATCAATAAAATCTGAAATACTTACCTGTGTATAATGACCACAAGTTTTGGAACATGATAGACGATTAAAATCATAAAATTCAGTTTCATTATACCAAAAGTCAACAGCAGATTTTGGTGTAAATATAATTAATGCACCTAACCAGATATTTTCTCCAACAAATTGAAATGTTGGATGGCATTGATATGATTTTGATAAACAGGGGTTGTGTCCGAATTTGCACTTGTTCGCCCATGCTTTAGCAGTCTTCGCTAAACCTTCATCCCAACTCTGAAAGATAAAAATAATTTACATTGAATTGTGCATATTTGTTCAGATTAAAGTTATTCTAATGATTGTAATAAATTAATTTTATTTAAATTTATTATTTAATGAAATATAGTTTTTCTTTGGTATTTATTATGTTCACAGTGAGTCATTTCTCTTTAGTTCTGTTTCAGAAGCACTTATTTAGTACCCACTCTATGACAGTTCATTTTTGTATTTCCAGTACCTAGCAGATGGCCTGGTACGGTAGAGACACTCAACAAATATATTTGAATGTGATTTAAATAAGTCAGAGTTCACAGTCTAGTAATTCAGAAGGTTACGCAAATGTATCATAAGTAAATCATGAGAACCCATTTATAATTAAAAGTAGAAAAAGCCTCTTAGCACACTAAGAATAGAATTTCCTTAATTTGATCAAGAGTATCTACAAAAGAAAATCAAAACCCTACAATAAGCATTAATGTATAGTGGTAAAATATTGAAAGCTTTCCCCTAAGATTGAGAATGAAACAAGGTGTCTAATTATTTCTGCTTAAAATTGTTCTGGAGGTTAGGTAGTATAATAAAATAGGGAGCTATAAATATATGACAAAAGATATAAAACGTATAATGATTGGAATCTCTCATTATTCACAGATGACATGACTGGGTTAGAAAATTCAAATGAATACACAAACGAAACTATTAGAAATAAGTAAAATTATCAAAGTTGTCAGATACCAGGAATAGATACAAAATTGTATTTCCATTTACACTCCAGAAACCAATAGCTTCAAAAATATCAAATATATATAATTAAATCTAATAAATGATATAAAAACTATCTCTATACTGAAAACTATAAAACATCACTAAGAGAAATTTTAAAAGACTTAAATAAATGGAGAGATATTAAATGTTCATGTGCTGAAAGATTCCATATTGTAAAAAATATTGGTCTTGATTTGAATACATTCCTAATGAAAATCTAAGTAGGTTTTTTAGGGGGGTGCAAATTGATTATAAGATTTATATGGAAATTCAAAGAAGAAACAATAGCTAAGGCAACCTTTAAAAAGTAAAACAAAGCTAGAGGACTTACTCCACCAGACATCAAGGCATCATAAAGCTACATTAAGACATTGCAATATTGGCAGGAGGGTAGACAAATAGCCCAATTGAACAAAACAGAGTCTAGAAATAATTTTTGACAAAAGTATAGGTATAGTTTAGTCTTAGTATAGGTATTATTGGCAAGATGATTTTTAAAAAATATTTTTATTTTAAATTAATTGTAGATTCACAAGAGGTTAAAAAAAATAGTACACAGATGTCCTGTGTAAATGTCACACAGTTTCTGGATTGGTAATGTTTATGTAAATATAGCACAATGCCAAAATCAAGAAATTGACATTGGTACAATCAACAGACCTTAAGATTTCAATAGTTTTACATGCATTCATTTGTGTGTGTGTGTGTGTGTGTGTGTGTGTGTTTTCATGCAATTTTATCACATATGTAAATTGAAGTAACCATCCCACAATCAAGATATATAACTCTTTCATCACCACAATTATCCCTCATGCTAACCCTTTAAAGTCATGCTCACTCACTCCCCCACCCTATTCCTAATCCCTGGCAATCACTAATACGTTCTCCATTTCTATAATTTTGTCACCTAAAAAATATTATATAGACAGAATCCTACAGTATGTAACCATTTTGAGGTTGGCTTTTTTCACTCAGCATAATTCCCTTGAGATCCATCCACACTGTTTGTTGTATGTATTTTCTCCTAGCCTGTAGCTGTCTTTTCATCTCTTAGCAGGGTATTTTAAAGAGCAGAAGGATTTAATTTTATGAGGTTCAATTTATGACTTTTTCTTTTATAGTTTGTGATTTTGGTGTCATATGTAATCAAAGTAATCAAACATATTAGGAAGCCCCATCTAGCTGTAGATTCTGAGGAGTTTTTCCACTTTTCTTCTAAAAGTCTTACAGTTTTATGTTTTGCATTTAATTAATGTGATTCATTTAGTGTTAATTTTTGTATTATAAGGTGTAAAGTTTAGATGTTTGTTTTTAATCCACTCAGCCAATCTCTGTTATTTTAATTTATGTATTTAACTATTTACATTTAATACCCTTATTGATATATATTCAAGCATGTCTACTATTTTATTGTTTATTTTTTATTTGCTCCCTCTCTTTTTCATTCCTGTTTTATTTTTCCTGACTTCCTGTGAATTACCTGAACATTATTTAGAATTCTACTTTGATTTATCCATAGTGCTTTTCAGTATATATCTTTTGTAAAAATTAATTAATTAATTTTTAAAATGTTTATTTATTAATTTATTTATTTTCTTATTAGTCATCCATTTTATACACATCAGTGTACACATGTCAATCCCAATCTCCCAATTCAACACACCACCACACCCACCCCCTGCCACTTCCCCCCTTGGTGTCCATATGTTTGTTCTCTACTTCTGTGTCTTGATTTCTGCTCTGCAAACCAGTTCATCTGTACCATTTTCTAGGTTCCCCATATATGCATTAATATACGATATTTGTTTTTTCTCTTTCTGACTTACTTCACTCTGTATGACACTCTCTAGGTCCATCCATGTCTCTACAAATGACCCAATTTCGTTCCTTTTTATGGCTGAGTAATATTCCATTGTATATATGCACCACATCTTCTTTATCCATTCATCTGTTGATGGGCATTTAGGTTGCTTCCAGGACCTGGCTATTGTGAATAGTGCTGCAATGAACATAGGGGTGCATGTGTCTTTTTGAATTATGGTTTTCTCTGGGTATATGCCCAGTAGTGGGATTGCTGGGTCATATGGTAATTCTATTTTTAGTTTTTTAAGGAACCTCCATACTGTTCTCCATAGTGGCTGTATCAATTTACATTCCCACCAACAGTGCAAGAGGGTTCCCTTTTCTCCACACCCTCTCCAGCATTTGTTGTTTGTAGATTTTCTGATGATGCCCATTTGAACTGGTGTGAGGTGATACCTCATTGTAGTTTTGATTTGCATTTCTCTAATAATTAGTGATGTTGAGCAGCTTTTCACGTGCTTCTTGGCCATCTGTATGTCTTCTTTGTAGAAATGTCTATTTAGGTCTTCTGCCCATTTCTGGATTGGGTTGTTTGTTTCTTCAAATATTGAGATGCATGAGATGTTTATATATTTTGGAGATTAATTCTTTGTCCGATGATTCATTTGCAAATATTTTCTCCCATTTGGAGGGTTGTCTTTTCGTCTTGTTTATGGTTTCCTTTGCTGTGCAAAAGCTTTTAAGTTTCATTAGGTCCCATTTGTTTATTTTTGTTTTTATTTCCATTACTCTAGGAGGTGGATCAAAAAAGATCTTGTTGTGATTTATGTCAAAGAGTGTTCTTCCTATGTTTTCCTCTAAGAGTTTTATAGCACCTGGTGTTACATTTAGGTCTCTAATCCATTTTGAGTTTATTTTTGTGTATGGTGTTAGGGAGTCTTCTAACTTCATTCTTTTACATGTAGCTGTCCAGTTTTCCCAGCACCACTTATTGAAGAGACTGTCTTTTCTCCATTGTATATCCTTGCCTCCTTTGTCATAGATTAGTTGACCATATGTGCGTGGGTTTATCTCTGGGCTTTCTATCCTCCTGTTCCATTGATCTATATTTCTGTTTTTGTGCCAGTACCATATTGTCTTGATTACTGTAGCTTTGTAGTATAGTCTGAAGTCAGGGAGTCTGATTCCTCCAGCTACGTTTTTTTCCCTCAAGACTGCTTTGGCTATTCGGGGTCTTTTGTGTCTCCATACAAATCTTAAGATTTTTTGTTCTAGTTCTGTAAAATATGCCATTGGTAATTTGATAGGGATTGCACTGAATCTGTAGATTGATTTGGGTAGTAAAGTCATTTTCATAATATTGATTCTTCCAAGCCAAGAACATGGTATATCTCTCCATCCGTTGGTATCATCTTTTTTTTTTTTTCACACACACACACTGTATTTTATTTTTACAAGAGATAAGTAGACTGACACCAAACATTGTACATGGATGACCACAACAAAAGCAACAATGATTGCAATTACCAAACATGAAACACACTCATACTATGTCATAATATTGACATTCAGTCCAGTAATCCTCCACTGTAACAGCTCCTTTACTTTGCAGTGAAAATTGATTTGTATATTCTTTGCCTCTGAGTCCTTGTTGGATTTTTTTTTTTTAATTCAGACAGAAAGTCACAAAAATTATACTCATCCTCATCAGTTCACTCAGTCCCATGTAATTAATTTTTTTTTTCATCTTGATCTTTTGTTAGCACTTTTATGAGTTCATCAGTTTTTCATTAGAGTTCTGAAAATTCAGTTCTGCTTATTCATTCAGTTCAGCAGTACAGTCAGTTACCAGAAACCTGTACTTGTCAGAGTCTTTTCCATGAATTTCTTAAAGATGAAACCCTTTTATAGGAACATATTTGCAAAAGCATCAGAGTACACACAGAACTGTCTGTAAATGACAAAAGACTTAAAAGTGACCACAGTTAAAAATTTGATGAAAGTTCATAATAATGCAGTTGACAAGAAAATTAGTTATTTCTGAGATATACATTTTAAGGTAATAACTAGGATTATGACTTATAACATTATACCAGAACATATAAGATTTTTAGAAATTTCATGTAATGTCTGAAACATTTATATTAACATATTTCCATACAAATAACCCAATGAAAGTTTAGTATTAGTTGTTTTGTTTGTTTTTTTATACTGCAGGTTCTTATTAGGCATCAATTTTATACACATCAGTGTATACATGTCAATCCCAATCGCCCAATTCAGCACAACACCATCCCCACGCCACCGCAGTTTTCCCCCCTTGGTGTCCATATGTCCGTTCTCTACATCTGTGTCTCAACCTCTGCCCTGCAAACTGGCTCATCTGTACCATTTTTCTAGGTTCCACATACATACGTTAATATACAATAATTGTTTTTCTCTTTCTGACTTACTTCACTCTGTATGACAGTCTCTAGATCCATCCACGTCTCAACAAATGACTCAATTTCGTTCCTTTTTATGGCTGAGTAATATTCCATTGTATATATGTACCATCTTCTTTACCCATTTGTCTATCGATGGGCATTTAGGTTGCTTCCATGACCTGGCTATTGTAAATAGTGCTGCAGTGAACATTGGGGTGCATGTGTCATTTTGAATTATGGTTTTCTCTGGGTATATGCCAAGTAGTGGGATTGCTGGGTCATATGGTAATTCTATTTTTAGTTTTTTAAGGAACCTCCATACTGTTCTCCATAGTGGCTGTATCAATTTACATTCCCACCAACAGTGCAAGAGGGTTCCCTTTTCTCCACACCCTCTCCAGCATTTGTTGTTTGTAGATTTTCTGATGATGCCCAATCTAACTGGTGTGAGGTGATACCTCATTGTAGTTTTGATTTGCATTTCTCTAATAACTAGCGATGTTGAGCAGCTTTTCATGTGCTTCTTGGCAATCTGTATGTCTTCTTTGGAGAGATGTCTATTTAGGTCTTCTGCCCATTTTTGGATTGGGTTGTTTGTTTCTTTAATATTGAGCTGCATGAGCTGTTTATATATTTTGGAAATTAACACTTTGTCCATTGATTCGTTTGCAAATATTTTCTCCCATTCTGAGGGTTGTCTTTTCGTCTTGTTTATGGTTTCCTTTGCTGTGCAAAAGCTTTTAAGTTTCATTAGGTCCCATTGTTTATTTTTGTTTTTATTTCCATTACTCTAGGAGGTGGGTCAAAAAGGATCTTGCTGTGATTTATGTCATAGAGCATTCGGCCTATGTTTTCCTCTAAGAGTTTTATAGTGTCCCGTCTTACATTTAGGTCTTGAATCCATTTTGAGTTTATTTTTGTGTATGGTGTTAGGGAGTGTTCTAATTTCATTCTTTTACATGTAGCTGTCCAGTTTTCCCAGCACCACTTATTGAAGAGACTGTCTTTTCTCCATTCTATATCTTTGCCTCCTTTGTCATAGATTAGTTGACCATAGGTGTGTGGGTTTATCTCTGGGCTTTCTATCTTGTTCCATTGATCTATGTTTCCGTTTTTGTGCCAGTGCCATATTGTCTTGATTACTGTAGCTTTGTAGTAGAGTCTGAAGTCAGGGAGTCTGATTCCTCCAGCTCCATTTTTTTCCCTCAAGACTGCTTTGGCTATTCGGGGTCTTTTGTGTCTCCATACAAATTTTAAGATGATTTGTTCTAGTTCTGTTAAAAACTGCCATTGGTAATTTGATAGGGATTGCATTGAATCTGTAGATTGCTTTGGGTAGTATAGTCATTTTCACAGTATTGATTCTTCCAATCCAAGAACATGATATATCTCTCCATCTGTTGGTATCATCTTTAATTTCTTTCATCCGTGTCTTATAGTTTTCTGCATACAGATCTTTTGTCTCCCTAGGTAGGTTTATTCCTAGGTATTTTATTCTGTTTGTTGCAATGATAAATGAGAGTGTTTTCTTAATTTCTCTCAGATTTTTCATCATTATTTTATAGGAATGCAAGAGATTTCTGTGCATTCATTTTGTATCATGCAACTTTACCAAATTCATTCATTAGCTCTAGTAGTTTTCTGGTGGCACCTTTAGGATTCTCTATGAATACTATCATTTCATCTGCAAACAGTGACAGTTTTACTTCTTCTTTCCCAATTTGTATTCTTTTATTTCTTTTTCTTCTCTGATTGCAGTGGCTAGGACTTCCAAATCTATGTTGAATAATAGTGGTGAGAGTGGACATCCTTGTCTTGTTCCCGATCTTAGAGGAAATGCTTTCAGTTTTTCACCATTGAGAATGATGTTTGCTGTGGGTTTGTTGTATATGGCCTTTATTATGTTGAAGTAGGTTCCCTCTATGCCCACTTTCTGGAGAGTTTTTATCATAAATCGGTGTTGAATTTTGTCAAAAGCTTTTTCTGCATCTACTGAGATGATCATATGGTTTTTATTCTTCAATTTGTTAATATGGTGTATCACATTGATTGATTTGCGTATATTGAAGAATCCTTGCAACCCTGGGATAAATCCCATTTGATCATGGTGTATGATCCTTTTAATGTGTTGTTGGATTCTGTTTGCTAGTATTTTGTTGAGGATTTTTGCATCTATATTCATCAGTGATATTGGTCTCTAATTTTCTTTTTTTGTAGTGTCTTTGTCTGGTTTTGGTATCAGGGTGATGGTGGCCTCATAGAATGAGTTTGGGAGTGTTCCTTCTGCAATTTTTTGAAAGAGTTTGAGAAGGATGGGTGTTAGCTCTTCTCTAAATGTTTGATAGAATTCACCTGTGAAGCCATCTGGTCCTGGACTTTTGTTTGTTGGAAGATTTTTAATCACAGTTTCAATTTCATTACTTGTGATTGGTCTGTTCATATTTTCTGTTTCTTCCTGGTTCAGTCTTGGAAGGTTATACCTTTCTAAGAATTTGTCCATTTCTTCCAGGTTGTCCATTGTATTGGCATAGAGTTGCTTGTAGTAGTCTCTTAGGATGCTTTGTATTTCTGCAGTGTCTGTTGTAACTTCTCGTTTTTCATTTCTAATTTTATTGATTTGAGTCCTCTCCCTCTTTTTCTTGATGAGTCTGGCTAATGGTTTGTCAATTTTGTTTATCTTCTCAAAGAACCAGCTTTTAGTTTTATTGATCTTTGCTATTGTTTTCTTAGTTTCTATTTTATTTATTTCTGCTCTGATCTTTATGATTTCTTACCTTCTGCTAACTTTGGGTTTTGTTTGTTCTTCTTTCTCTAGTTCCTTTAGGTGTAAGGTTAGATTGTTTACTTGAGATTTTTCTTGTTTCTTGAGGTAGGCTTGTATTGCTATAAACTTCCCTCTTAGAACTGCTTTTGCTGCATCCCGTAGGTTTTGGATCGTCGTGTTTTCATGGTCATTTTTCTCTAGGTATTTTTTGTTTTCCTCTTTGATTTCTTTAGTGTTCTTTTGGTTATTTAGTAACATATTGTTTAGCCTCCATCTGTTTGTGTTTTTTACATTTTTTCTCTGTAATTGATTTCTAATCTCATAGCGTTGTTGTCAGAAAAGATGCTTGATATGATTTCAATTTTCTTAAATTTACTGAGGCTTGATTTGTGACCCAAGATGTGATCTGTCCTGGAGAATGTTCCATGCGCACTTGAGAAGAAAGTGTAATCTGCTGTTTTGGGATGGAATGTCCTACAAATATCAATTAAATCTATCTGGTCTATTGTGTCATTTAAAGCTTGTGTTTCCTTTTTAATTTTCTGTTTGGATGATCTGCCCATTGGTGTAAGTGAGGTGTTAAAGTCCCCCACTAGTATTGTGTTACTGTCGATTTCCTCTTTTATAGCTGTTAGCAGTTGCCTTATGTATTGAGGTGCTCCTATGTTGGGCGCATATATATTTATAATTGTTATATCTTCTTCTTGGATTGATCCCTTGATCATTATGTAGTGTCCTTCCTTGTCTCTTGTAACATTCTTTATTTTAAAGTCTATTGTATCTGATATGAGTATTACTATTCCAGCTTTCTTTTGATTTCCATTTGCATGGAATATCTTTTTCCATCCCCTCACTTTCAGTCTGTATGTGTTCCTAGGTCTGAAGTGGGTCTCTTGTAGACAGCATATATATGGGTCTTGTTTTTGTATCCATTCAGCAAGCCTGTCTTTTGGTTGGAGCATTTAATCCATTCACGTTTAAGGTAATTATTGATATGTATGTTCCTGTGACCATTTTCTTAATTGTTTTGGGTTTGTTTTTGTAGGTCCTTTTCTTCTCTTGTATTTTCCACTTAGAGAAGTTCCTTTAGCATTTGTTGTAGAGCTGGTTTGGTGGTGCTGAATTCTCTTAGCTTTTGTTTGTCTATAAAGCTTTTGATTTCTCCATCGAATCTGAATGAGATCCTTGCCGGGTAGAGTAATCTTGGTTGTACGTTCTTCCCTTTCATCACTTTAAGTATATCGTGCCACTCCCTTCTAGCTTGCAGAGTTTCTGCTGAGAAATCAGCTGTTAATCTTACAGGAGTTCCCTTGTATGTTACCTGTTATTTTTCCCTTGCTGCTTTCAATAGTTTTTCTTTGTCTTTAATTTTTGCCACTTTGATTACTATGTGTCTTGACGTGTTTCTCCTTGGGTTTATCCTGTATGGGACTCTCTGTGCTTCCTGGACTTGGGTGGCTATTTCCTTTCCTGTGTTAGGGAAGTTTTCGACTATAATCTCTTCTTATATTTTCTGTAGTCCTTTCTCTCTTTCTCCTTCTGGGACCCCTATAATGCGAATGTTGTTACGTTTAATGTTGTCCCAGAGGTCTCTTAGGCTGTCTTCATTTCTTTTCATTCTTTTTTCTTCATTCTGTTCCACAGCACTGAATTCCACCATTCTGTCTTCCAGGTCACTTATCCGTTCTTCTGCCTCAGATATTCTGCTACTGATTCCTTCTAGTGTATTTCTCATTTTAGTTATTGTATTGTTCATCTCTGTTTGTTTTTTCTTTAGTTCTTCTAGATCTTTGTTAAACATTTCTTGCATCTTCTCGATGTTTGCCTCCATTCTTTTTCCGAGGTCCTGGATCATCTTCACTATCATTATTCTGAGTTCTTTTTCTGGAAGATTGCCTATCTCCATTTCGTTTAGTTGTTTTTCTGGGGTTTTACCTTGTTCCTTCATCTGGTACATAGCCCTCTGCCATTTCATCTTGTCTATCTTTCTGTGAATGTGGTTTTTGTTCCATAGGCTGCAGGATTATAGTTCTTCTTGCTTTTGCTGTCTGCCCTCTGGTGGATGAGGCTATCTAAGTATATATCTTTATATAGATGTTTTAGTGGTTGCTATAGGTAATACATAATATATAAATGTAACTTATGACAAACTATTGGTGTCACCATTTTACCAGTTTGAATGAAGTGTAGAAATATTACTTCCATTTAGGCCACTTTACCACTCACTCCACCAATAATACAATTGTCTTAAATATTTCTTCTATATCAAGAACCATATATGTTCCATAACCAATATAATATAACCAATATCACCATAACCAATGTTATAATTTTTGCTTTAACTCTCAAACATAATTTAGAAAAGATAAGGGAATAGTTTGTTATGTTTACTCATAGTTTTACTCTTTGCCTTGAGTTTTCTTCATTCCTAATGTTCCAGGAATCCTTGATTTATCATTATCTTACTATTTTAAGATCTTTCTTTAGGTATTCTTTTATAGTGTGTCTGATTATGACAAATCATCTTAGTTTTTCTGAATCTGAGAATGTGTTAATTTCAATCTTCATTCCTAAAGTATATTTTCTCTATGTAGTATTCTTGACTCTTATTTGAAATTGAAATTAAAGTTGAAAATGTGCCACTTTCTCTGGCATCCTTGGATTTGGTTGAGAAATTTGAAGACACTGAAATTGTTGTTCTCCTATCTGTAATGTATTGTTTCTCCCCAGCTACTTTTAAGCTTTTTTTGTCTTAGGGTCTCTGAAGTTTGATTATGATGTATCTTGGCATGAATTTCTTTGGGCTTATCATATTTGGTCTTTACTCAGAATTGTTTATATCTTTATCCAAATTTTGGAAGTTCTCAGCCACTATTTCTTAGAATGTTTTTTCTGGTCCTCCCCATCTTTCTCAATTCCTTCTGGGACTCCAATGACATGAATATTAGATATAATATTTTGTTATTGTCTCATAGATCTCTGATGTTCTGTTCATTTATTTTTTCAGTCCATTTTCTCTCTGTTGTTCAGATTTGGTAATTCCTACTGTTCTATTTTCAAGTTCACTGGTCTTTTCCTTTCCCATTTTCATTGCCCATCCAGTGAATTTTTAATTTTGGTTTGTCTATTTTTAGTTCTAAAATTTCCATTTGAATGTGTAACTTTCATTTCCTAGCTAAGACTTTATTTTTTTTCATTCCTCTTAAGCATTTTTATAATAGCTCCTTGAAGCATTTTTATGATTATTTTTTTGATATCTTTTTTAAATTAAAGTATAGTTGATTTACAATGTTTCAGGTGCACAGCAAAGTTATATATATGTATGTATGTATATATTCTTTTTATGATGTCTACTTTTAAATCCTTGTCACATAATCCTAACATCTGTGCCATTTGGGTGTTGGCATCTGTTGTCTTTTCTCATTCACATCGAGATTTTCCTAGTTCTTGGTATATGACTGATTTTTTAAATTGTATCCTTGACATTTTGAGTTTTATATTATGAGATTCTAGATCTTAGTCAATCTTCCAGTTTTAGCAGGTCTTCACTGACACTGCTCCAGTCGGGGGCAGTCCTACTTATCACTGGTTGGTGGGCAAAAGTCCAGGATCCCTACTCACTTTTATTAACCCTGCTGTGGGGAGGGTTATCTTGTTACCACTGGAAGGAGATGGACATCCAGGCTCCCCCTTTGCTTCTGCTGACATCATCTCACGGGGAGAGAAAGGGGTACCTTGTTATGATCAGGCGGGAATGAAAGTCTAAGCTCCCCACTTGACCTCTGCTGACACCTCAGGAGAGGAAGGGGTATCTATTGCCTCAGATGAGGCTGGAAGTCCTGTTTCCCCATATGGCCTCCATTGACACTGTTGGGGGGGGGGTTGTTGTGAGGTGCACTTCATTACTGCTGGGTGGTAGTGAAAGTGTATGCTCCATGCTTGGCCTCCTCTGACCCCACACTGGCTGGGAGGGAGAGGGGCACCTCATTACTGCTTGGTGGGAGCTGGAAGTCTCCTCACTCTCCTCTGACACATCACTGGTGGAGAGGTGGTGGGAGGGGTGCTTCATAAGTGTCAGGCAAGGACGATAGTCTAAGTCCTCCACTTGGCCTTTGTTGAAAAGAATAAGAGGCTTGTTTTTTCCCCATGTTGTTTGTCCAGAAGAGGATGGTTACTGTAGAAAATAAAACAAACAAAAAACATTTCTGCCTTACTAGGCTGTCCCTTTCCTTATTCTCTGGCAAGAGAGGGCACGCTTTTCTTGAGGCTTTTGTTTCCATCATCCATTGACATTTCTGGATTTCAGGCTTCTTTAGTACCCAGTCCAGGATTTACAAGAGTCAAAAAGGAAATCCAGGGAACTCACCTTGTGTCATTCCTTGAGTCTTGGCGTCTCTAGCGGATCTGTCTGCTTTCTTTTCTCCAACTTTAAGTCTTCTGATATTTGTTTTATATAGAATATCCAAGGTTTTTAGCTATACTTAATGGGGAGAATAGGGCAAATGGATCTACTCCATCTTGTTGGGAAGGTAATTTTTTAAAGTTTTTTGCTCATTGTATTTCCCATTCCTAACTCCACAACTCTAAAAGAAGGCACTCCCAATAGGTAGATAGATACCCTGTAATTCCTTGACTCAAGAATTTTGGCATGGCAGAAACCTTGAGCAGCTAAAAATAAAGGCTGCTACCAGTATCAGAATCGTAGGCTTGAGCATACAAAAAGATCTCAGAGGGAATGGTAGGACATTGGACTCGGAAGGTAGGGTATCTAATATGGTTCTTCCAGCCTTCATCATGATTTCTGTGGCATAGGACTACCGTGGAAGCAGTAGCATGTCCAAACCTGGAAAGACAATGTCACTGGCATCCCAGTGGTCACTGGTTGGGAAGGATAATAATGATTATTGACTTGATTCCTAAAGATGCTTCCTTTATCTTTTGGAACAAAGACTTCAGATTTTGTGTGTGTGTGTAACAGCGGGGGATTATAAGTCCAAAAATGTTAAAGATCGCATTTTTAACTCCCTTGTCAATGTGAGGACTAAAAATTACACTGAAGTTGATTTAATGAAAATAAATAAATGCCATTATGTTTCCATTTTAGGACTGTAGATTTAAATTCATGGTATTAACCTCATTGGTTAATTTCCTATATTCTTCTTTTGACATTTTAATCACTAATTTTCTTTCAAACTGCAAAAATTGTCGTATCAAAAATTTTGTTTTCAGTATTCAAGAGAGACTTCAGTAGTTTTCAGAGGATGGTACATAATTTACTCTTCTGAAAAATGAATAGACTGAGTGATGAGTTCTGATATACCAACCTCCACCAAAATTATATGAACTTGAAACAGGTAAAATACCACAAAGACAAGGCCTCCATTTTTTTCTCGCAGATACAATTCAGAACCAAACCAAGAAATCAACAACAGCAAAGAAATGTTTTCAAGCCAGTTCCTTTCACCTAATATATTCCTAGCTATAGTTTTTATGCAATTCATTTCTTTTCCAAGATATCTCAGCATATCTATAGCCTCTAGAAAACTTTACCTCCCATTAAGCCTATGAGAATCCTAGTCTTTTGCCTGGATCATTGGGAGATTTCTCTGCTTTAAAAGGGAAAAATGATTAGCTTTAATCTGGTGTATATTTTAAAAGAAAAAATATTAATTAAAGTATAGTTCTACCATGAAATAGCTTGTACCAAGTCATCCTCTATCCAAAGTGTGGTACAAAAGAAAACTATTCTGTCATTCTAATTAAGATCTAGAATTATTACTATCCAAATGGTAAAGACTATGGTCTTGAAAAAGTAAGAATTAATATCTGATGGCTAAGGAATTATATTTATTCAAAACATGTATTTCAAACCAGTTCAAACATACACAACATGTACAAATTATAATTCCCTAGATGTATGTATAACTAAAAACATATATTTGCATTTTAAAATTCCCAAGGAGTCTATAATTATAGCTCATTTGTTTTGATTGAACAATGTAATTAAAAATTTTTCTAGAAAAAAATTTAACAACTCAGATCTGGCAATGCTTTCACTTAAAACTTAATTGCTATTAAGTCTCTGGCCCTAAGGGAAAATTTTTATTGAGCAGTATTCTGCCTTAACTTGTAAATGGAAGAATTTGACTTATAGACATGAATCTCTTTAAAAAGCCTAATCACTTGTCTTACGCCTAGTAACTAATAATTCAAGTACATTCTAGAAGCTCTTGTAATCACAAACACTCATACTATGAATCACATCTGTATAACAAGTTCCTCTACACGAGGAAGAAGAAGAAAGCCTACCAAGAAATTCTTCAAAATAGAAACTAAACACAAAGATATTTATAATATTTTCATCTGATGGAGAGTTCCCACACTACTTTTTAAGGATATGCTCAGATAATCATGATGCTTCTGCTTATGCTGTGGCAAGAAACATTATATTGTGCATAGGGTTGAGAGCAGGAGGATGTTGGGATGTATCGTATGCTACTGAAGAATTTATTCTATACACAGAGAGGATAAAAAAATGTTCAGCAATAAAAATATATAGCATAGTAGTCACTATTCAAAATTCCTGAAAGGAATATACTAAATAATGCAAATGACAAAAATAATACTTTAAAATGGATTTATTGAGGTATAACTGATATAGAAAAAAACTGTACATATTAAATGTGTACAATTTGATGAGTTTGGACATATGCAAACACTCATGATACCATCACCACGATCAAGGTAACAGACATAATCAACACTTCCCAGTATTTACTTGTATCCCTTTGTGTGTTTCTTTTTTTAAAAATAAATTTATTTTATTTTTGGCTGCTTTGGGTCTTCGTTGCTGCATGCGGGCTTTCTCTAGTTGCAGTGAGCGGGGGCTACTCTTCGTTGCGGTGCACGGGCTTCTCATTGCGGTGGCTTCTCTTTTTGCGGAGCACGGCTCTAGGCGCGTGGGCTTCAGTAGTTGTGGCTCACAGGCTCTGGAGCCCAGGCTCAGTAGTTGTGGCACACGGGCTCAGTTGTTGTGGCTCGCGGGCTCTAGAGCGCAGGCTCAGTAGTTGTGGCTTAGTTGCTCCGTGGCATGTGGCATCTTCCCGGACCAGGGCTCGAACCCACGTCCCCTGCATTGGCAGGCAGACTCTGAACCACTGTGCAACCAGGGAAGTCCCTCCCTTTGTGTTTTGTTTGTTTTTATGGTAAAAACACCTGAAAAATGAGATCTACCTTCTTCACAAATTTTGAAGTGCACCATACCTTATTGTTAACAATAGGTACCATGCTATTTGGCAGATCTCTAGAACTTATTCATCTAATGTAACTGAAACTTTGTACCCTTTGAATAACAATTCCCCAATTTTTCCACCTCCAAGCCCCTGGCAACCACTACTGTATTCTCTGCTTCTATGAGTTTGACTATTTTAGATACCTCCAATAACTGGAATCATACAGTTTTTGTCCTTCTGTGACTGGTTTATTTCACTTAGCATAATGTCCTTCAGATTCTTCTATGTTGCCACAAATGGCAGGATTTCCTTCTTTTTTAAGGCTGAATAATATTCCATTGTATGTATATACAACATTTTCTTTATCCAGTCATCTTTTGATGGACCCTTGGTTTGTTCCTATATCTTGGCTAATGCAAATAGTACTGCAATGAACGTGGAAGTGCAGATATCTCTTCAAGATCCTGAGTTTTCAATTTTTTTTGGATAGATACCCAGAAGTGGGATTTCTGGATCATATCATAGTTCTATTTTTTAATTTCTTGAGGAACCTCCATACTTTTTTCCATAGCTGCAGCACAATTTTACATTCCCACTAACAGTGTACCATGGTTCCAATTTCTCCACAACCTCACCAAAACTTATCTTAAAATTTATTTGTGTTATAATTAGTTACCACCAGCATAACAAACATTTGCAGTTAAGAAGAATAACAATCTGAATAGGTCATTAATTTAATAAAAAATGGGGATGAAAAGAAAGCAAAAGGATGCTAAACCTCTTACATTAGAATAGCAAGAGGATCAGTAGATACCCTCTTATTCTTCACATTGGTAAAGCAATTATCCAATGAATGACCTTGGGAGCTCTTGTTATACTGCCTGTCACTGAGCTAGCTGAGTTTGGGGGCAGTCCAAACTCAGAGTGCCCCAGCCAGGGAGGCTGAATCCTAACTCATTTTCTCTACAACCTGTGTTAAGTATGAAATTAAACTTTGTTTCATTAAGCCACTGAGATTTCAGGGTTTATTTCATACCAGAGCTCAGCCTAGCCTCTTGTAAAACTTATTGCTGGAAGTGCAGTGCAGCCATAATAAAAATCCAAGCTCATACCACTTGAGACCTAGGTAGGAAGGATCCCTGCTCTGGGTCCAGACTTTATAGGACATCACATATTACACACACACACACACACACGCACACACACACACAAACACACACACACAAACACACACACACACACACTTTATTTTAAAATGAGAGATTCTCCTCATTATAACCTTAGCATGGGTTCAATGAGACCTGCAACACTGAATGTCTGAATCTTTTGCCACATGTTTTTAAAGCAAAAGCCTCTGTATCTGAATGGTAAAAAGGCTTGTGAATATTGTTGCTGATGACACTGGAGACAGACACTGCTTCAGAGTCCAAGAAAGATTTGAACCATGGAAGCTCTTAGGTTAAGAGAAAAGCTCAACTTGTCAAATCTTTCATTTCAGCATGAAAGCAGTAGATTCATGCATAATATAATATTGTTTAGAAGTACTACTGAAGATCTGTTTCCTCACTTCTCTCTTCATATTCCCATTTCAGGGATAAGGAGACATTTTGCAATGGTAACAAGTTTCTATTACTGTTAAGTAGGGATAAATGTAGGTTTTTATGTCACCTAAGTGAAGCATGACATCAGTTCTTCACATTGGCCAGTAGATGGATATGAGCACTAGAATACTAAATCATCTTATACTTATAAAAATATTTAAGAAGACAATTAAATTTTCCAAAAAATGAAAAAAATATTTAAAATACTAAAATTGATGACCATTCATTATAACTTTAACCCTAACCATGTTGTTATAGTTATAACTACAAAATTGTAGCTATAATTTTAATGGACAGTTTTGATTATTTTAGAAGAAATGGAAATTTAGTTAATAACATCAGTGAAAATGAGCAAAATTATCCTGACCGAATCCAGATCTGAGCAGATTAGATGAAGTCCCTGAAACCACATATTCTTTACTAAATAAAAATTTAACTACTGAGCCAACAATGAGACTATATGTGGGCTTCCATTTTTGTACTTCTTCTAGCCCACAAATGTTAGTGGCTAGCTTGCCTTAGCTATGTGGTAGAGACCACCAGTTAGTTGGCGAGCAGTGAGGAAACTTATATCAGAGGAATGATGGCAATCCATGTGATTCAGAGCCAAAATATCTGAAAAAATGTGATCTGTTACTCAGGAGGCAGATCATGAGTCCATTGAACTTGAAGCTCTAAGCAGAGGTTGGAAAACAGATAATTAATAGTATTTGTAGGTTGTAGTGTGGGTTCAAGAAGACATTATAAAAGTATTTAAAACACCGGCCAGTTTGGAAGCAGAAAGAGAGAATCAAGAAATGTGGGGCTTTGGAGAAATGGAAAAGGAGCTGCTTCCATATAAAAGGCTTTGAGAGACCAATATTGTAAAACTTTCATGTGATTAAAAGCCTCAGGGCAAAGAGAAGATGAAGTATGTGATTCCAAGGAAATCCTCTTAATTGATTAAAAATTGCCTCAGCAAATGGAACAGTTTAAGACTGTACCCATTTCCCCAAAATTCATGTTTCAAGGTAACTGGCATTAAGATGGAAAAGAAAAGCACCAGGGTGAGAAAACAAAGAAATAAAGATGTGAAAATTTCTCCAAACTATACTTTAAGCATGGGTATTGGTACTTGGAACTGACTGGAGGTATATAGCTGAAAGACCTTCAGAGTTTTGGAGAGAGGTGTATTCCCAAAGATACTGTAAACCTGTTATGAAAAAGCAATGAATGCAAGATATTTTAATGACTCTTAGACCTTAAACTTCTGTGGGCAGAAAGCAGTCTGAGAAGACTGTGTAGCCCTCAAAGATGGCATATTTCCCAAGGCCCACTTCAGACTGGTCCCAGGAGAATGAGGGATAAGGAAGAACATTTTTAAGGGAGAAGATAGGGATCACAAAAAACAATGGACAAGGGAACACCTATCACCTCTAATCAAATAACTTTTCTGACTCCCAGTATAGCAGGTCTTCATAATATCTACCCTAAAGATTTCAGAATTGCTCTGAACCAATGATTGCTGTGTAGCTCCCATTCTTCCACTTTCTGATTAGAAGTGTTTGTTATAGTTGTCTATGTGTTACCATTGCATATTGCTTACGTGCGGGACAGACAGTCACTAGGCCAAGAGTATCCACAACGATTGCCACCCCCCTAGCCCCAGCAAACCTGCGTAAAAGGGAGCTAAGTCTAGGCAAGGAACAGCTCCAAGTTTTCCTTTCTCATCCACTCTTATCACTACCTTGGAGGACATAGCCCAGCCAAGGTGTGATTTTTAGCTGCATGCAAAAGGTCCAGATTGAATTCATACAAATGAGTCCATGAAACTTATCTCCCAGATACCTTAGGATGAACCAGAGAAGTAAAATCCTAGCCCGGGTTTTTCCTCACCATGTGTTTCATGTTGGCTGCGGTGGGCTGGACTCTGCCACGCGCTTCGTTGTGAGCTTTCACAGACTCGTCTATAAACGTCTGATTTGTGATGGAGGGGACTTTGGGAGGCGATTTACTGGCTACCAGACAAAGACCTAAGGTCCATAAGCAACTCAATTTCTTCCCTAGAATCATGGTGGGACGCAGAGAACGCCGTGACTGCACGGACCGGTAACGGCTCAGTCTGGCTTTCCCGGCTCCTGGGGACCACGCTCTTCCGCTGGCTCCAGTTTCCTGCGTGGCCTCGAGGCCAGCGCGGGGATGCGCGGAATACTCGGCTCCAAGCAGGGAGGCTGGGCAGGCTGCAGGATTGGCCCGCCACAAAGCCCTGGGCTGAGGGATAAAGCCCTGAGTCTCTTTGTGGTGCAGTTTTAACCATCCAAGGTGCTTTCTGTGGATCCAATCTGGAACCACTGCAGAGGGCACCTGGATTGTAATCCAAATTGCAACATGCAGGCAACACATGTGTATAAAAGGACAACACGTGTAGGATGCTGACAATGGACCGAGCCTGGGCAAAGCCCTATAGAGTAGTTTCATAGACTCAGCTTCCGTGTATAGCTTTTAAAAAATTCATTGTTTTAAATAAACCGCAGCATCATGTTGTGCGTTTCCTCAGAGACTGGGAATAAAGCAAGAATAGGCATATTGTATACTCGATGACATAGAGATCCTTAATTATTACCTTGTCAAACATTTAATTATTTAATAATTTGCTTCTGTGGTCTCAGCTGAAGAGACAGACTGCCTAGAAAGATAAACATAGACATGTGGAAAAGTGGGCAAAATCTTTCCTTCTTGATACTTAAATTTGGAACAGACCTACTGTTTGGTGACTAGTAAACTTCAGTTAAAGGACTGCTTTAGTTGGGATGCTAAAGACTAGGACAGAGTACATTTGATTGCTTATTTTACCGACATTGCAATATGAATCAACTTCATTTGGCTTAATGTTTTAAATCCATTATATGTAATATTGTTATTCAATAAAAACCAGCATTTTTCCCCTGTGACATTAAATGACATTTTTTCAGTATTTCTGTGTTTCAAATAAATGTCTTTGATTATTTGAGGTTGTTTACAATGCCATTTAATTCAAATGAACATATATATTTACATTTACTGATATTCTAGCCAATTCTAGTAGTCAGTTAACCTTGCCTCTAAAAGAAAAAAAAATTGATACAACTAGTCATTTTTTTAATAGAAAGCAGAAAATTAAATTATAAAATGGGGAAAAATAAAAGGATCCTATTGGAAATTCTATGGAGCAATAGAGAAAATACTTCTGGTCTACTATATGCCAATGGAGAATTGCAATATATGTGACTTTAGCATTATTTACATAGTCCAAACTGAGCTTCTGATATCCACACCCAATCCTGATCCTCCCATAATCTTCCCTAATTCAGTTAATGGCAGCTCCATTTTGCTGACTGCTCAGGCCCCAAACTTTGGAGGCATTTGGTCCCTTAGTAAATTCTGTTGGCTTTGTCTTTATGTTTTCAGACTTTGACCACTGATCACCATTTGAAATGGCACCTCCTTGATTTCATGGATAATTACAATGACTTCCTAGTGGATATTCCTACTCCCACTCTTAATCCCCTGTAGTCTTTTCCCAAGATAGCAGTCAGAGTGATTTTATATAGTCTTTAGTATACTTAAATATTTTGAGTGTCTACTATGTACCAGGCATTCTTCTTGGTGCTTGAGATTACAACCATAAACAATAAAACAAAGCAATCTGCCTTCCTGGAATTCTAGTGAAGGGAGACAGACAATAAATGATAAGCATAATAAATAATTTCTACAGTATGATAAAATGGTGATTATGTCTATGGAAAAAATAAATTAGGCTAAGGAGTTTGGGAACACTGGGGTGAGGGTGGGGGTGATAGTGGCAGGTTGTGATTTCAAACGGGGTGATCAGTGTGGATGTCTTTGAGAAGGTGCCTTTTGAGAAAATGCTTGAAGGGCATGCAAGATGGAAGCATGTGGATACTGGAGGAAGAGTGTTCAAGGAAGAACTTTAAATAAAGGTGGAACTTGTAAAGCAACTATACTCCAATAAAAATTAATTTTAAAAAAACCCCAAAAACAAAGCAAAAAAAAAATAAAGGTGGAACTATAATATAGGCAATAATCATGTGGAATATGGGAGAGCTTAGTGATTATAATTGAACTATTCTAAGGTACTTGTATTACTGGGAGAAGAGGAGAGATAATGAGCAACTTTTGACTTCGTTAAGTAATGCACACGTTAAATATTTAAGAATGACTATTAAAAGAAAGAAGAATACCAAACCAGTAGAGGGAAAACGACAGATGAAGAACAATCATTCCAAGAGAAGTCAAGAAATCAGAAAGAATTTGTACTTTTTTCCTTTCTTCATGTATGTATTTAAGGTTATTCATGTTCTTTCAATTGCAACTTAGCTGCAACTCATAAGGTTTGAGAGTGTATTGCTTTTATTGCTATTTAATTATAAATATTTCATAATTTCCATTATGACTTATTCCTTGATTCCTTAAATTCCTTAGATTTCTCCAGATGGGTTTTTAAGCCATTGTTTTGGTTATTGATTATATTTCATTACATTTGTGGTCAGAGAATATGAACTATGTGATATAAAACCTTTGCTGTTGGAACACAGATGAAGAAATAGATAAAATAAAGAGAAAAAAGAGTCAAGAAGTATCCACATATACATCCCAGAACTTGTGTATAATAGAGATGGCATTTCTGATGAGTTAGGTGATACAGACTTTTAAAAAATATTCTTATATAATTACTTATCCCTATGGAAAAATGTAAGGTTTAATCTCTTTCTTACACAAAAATAAATTCCATATTAAGACTTAAATGTGAAAAAAAATCTCTACAGGAAAATAAGAGAGTATTTCTGAGTATTTCTAGGACCTCATACCGTTGCCTCTATGTATACTTATCTTCATATTCAAATATTTAAATACTATTCTCAACACGGCATCCACAGTGATTCTGTTAAATGTGAGTCAGATCGTGTCACTCCACTGCTCAAAACCTTCCAACTGATGGCTTCCTATGGCATCCAAAGCAAAATCCCAAGTCCTCACATTAAACTTCAAGGCCCTAAACAATGCAGCCCCTCTCTGATCTCATCTCCTACTTCTCTCCCCTTCCTTTTCTCTCTTTCAGACACTTTGGCTCCTTTGTCATTCCTGGAAAAAGCTAAGATGCTCCTGTTCCAGGGCATTTGCTCTTGTTTCATTTGCCTAAATTCTTTTCCCCAGAAAGTTACATGGCTCTATTAAATATTTGCTCAATTTACATCTTTTCAAAATACTTGAGAGTGGTATTTTATATTACCCATCCTATACCTATCACTTCCTATTGGCCTTTTTCTGTTTTATATTTCTTCATAACCCTTACCCTCACATTTTGTGATATAATTTATTTATCTATATTGTTATCATTTCCCCCTCAGTTGAATAGGCAGGGGTTGCATATTATTATTATTTTCTACTACTGTATCCCCAGCATCTCAACAGAGGAGTTCAATATTTGCTGAGAAAATTAATAGACAAACCCTTTAAGACTCCAATTAAATGTTAGTTCCTTTTATGAAGTCCTCCAATTAGAAGGAATCTCCTATCATTAAAACACTTTAGCTTCCTATGTCTTATTACAATACTTTATTTCTCTTTTCCCCTCTGTATTAGTCAGGGTTGTTCAGAGAAACAGAACCAATAGAACATATGTCCCCAACCTCTCTTTATACACATACACACACACACACACACACACACACACACACACATACACATTTTAAAGAATTGGCTTACACAATTACGGGGGCTGGCAAGCCCCAAATCTGTAGGGCAAGCTGACAGGCTGAAGATTCAGTTAAGAGTTGATTTTGCAGTCTTCAGTCTGCAGGCTAGAAACTCAGGCTGAATTTTTATATTGGACTGAATTTCTATTCTGCCTCTACATCCAGTCTTCTTTGGGACACTTCAGCCTTTGCTTTTAAGGCCTTCAACTAGTTGAATGAGGCCCACCCACACCATGAACAGTAATCTGCTGTACTCAAAGTCTATTGATTTAAGTGTTAATCACATCTAAAAACTATCCTCATGAAACATCTATACTGGTGTTTGACCGAACAACTGGTCATCACTGTCTAGCCAAGTTGACACATAAAATTAATCATCATACCCTCTTATTCCTCTAAACACTTCATGTACCTATCTTATTACTTTATTCTTCTTTTCCCCTCATATACTGCATTCAATCAATTTACAAATCCTGTTGGCTCTACTTTTAAAATAATCCAAACACTTCTTCCCATGCTGTGGACAGCCAACACCCTGGTTAGAACCACCATCATCTCTTACTGGAACAAAGGCAGTAGTATCCTTCTTCTCAGTTTCTCTATATCCATTCTTGCTTCATTACAATTTACTTTCAACAGAAAAGCTAGATTATTCCTTTTAAAACATAAGTGCCCCTCTTTTCAAAACCCTCTAATGACTTCCTGTCACACTTATAACATTGAAAGTCTAGATGTGGCTCAAAAGGCACTGCTTAATCTGACCATGGCTAATCTCTGGCCCATATCCTACATTCTCCCCTGGCTCACTCTGCTTCAGCCACATCCATCAGCTTGACAAGGATGCCCTCTCCTCAGACCTTTTGCACTTGCTGTTCCCTTTGCCCGCGAATTCCCCTCAAGGAAACCACACCTGATCATACAACATCTCCTACTGTCAGTGTCTATCCCATTAACCTCTTATATTTTTCTTCATTGTATGAATTGCTACCTGACATTATTTATTTATTTAATGTTTGTCACCTCTATCAGATTGTAACCTTCAATAAAAGAGTGGCTTTGTTTGCTTCACTGCTGTATTTATAGCACCTAGAGCAGGTACTGAACCCTTATACCCTCAGTAAATATTGTTGAATGAATTAATGAAGAAACGATCATTCTTTTACTTTCTAAAAATGTTGTATACAACTGTAAGCTTCTTTAGAAACCATATCTTATTTGTCATAGACATACTAGGGACTCACTAAATATTTTAGACTCAATAAATAATTTAGAAGGCAATACTGGCTAGGCATATATCCTTTACTTTTTCTAACACTGGATATATTTGCAAATAGTAGGTGTTCAATGGATGCTTTTTGAGCTTCAAATACAATTTACTTTGGATCTGCAAATAGTCGAGGTTAACATATGGCTATTTAGTTTTATTTTGTGTATAGAGAAATTAATTGGCACTAATAACAAAAGAGCTTTTGTAATGAATTGTTTTGAAAATTGGCAAAAAAGTACAATTTATATGATCAACACATCATCCAAGATTACTGCTTCTACACTAGATGTTTTCTGTACTCAGAGATGCTGAAGCAATTTAGGTGTACTAAACTTAAGTGCCAGGAGCAGGGAAGGATATATCTTAATGTTATTTTCTTGAATATCTGTTTGTGGAATGGGCAGAATTAGTCAGGCACTAGAAGTTTTTAAGGTCTTTGATTACTTTTTTAAAGTTTTTAGTTTCATTTTTTTTTTAGTTTATTTTTGCTTTTCTCTCTGTATGGGGGTAATAGGTGGATGAAATTTTGTAGAGTATAGGGAAGAAGTAGGAGTGATTACCTTATACCCATTGACTTCACTCATTTTATGCTTTAAAAATGCATTTGTATTCTCACTCCAAAACTGGTTCCAATTTGCAAATTTAGATACACTTTTTAAAAATTTTAATTTAATTAATTTATTTTTTATACAGCAGGTTCTTATTACTTATCTATTTTATACACATCAGTGTATACATGTCAATCCCAATCTCCCAATTCATCACAGCACCACCACCACCATCCCCCCACCGCATTCCCCCCTTGGTGTCCATACGTTTGTTCTCTGCATCTGTGTCTCTATTTCTGCCCGGCAAACCGGTTCATCTGTACCATTTTTCTAGATTCCACATATATGCATTAATATACAATATTTTTTTTTCTCTTTCTGACTTACTTCACTCTGTATGACAGTCTCTAGGTCCATCCACGTCTCTATAAATGACCCGATTTTGTTCCTTTTTATGGGTAATATTCTATTGTGTATATATGTACCACATCTTCTTTATCCATTCATCTGTCGATGGGCATTCAGGTTGCTTCCATGATCTGGCTATTGTAAACAGTGCTGCAATGAACATTGGGGTGCATGTGTCTTTTTGAATTATGGTTTTCTCTGGGTATATGCCCAGTAGTGGGATTGCTGGGTCATATGGTAATTCTATTTTTAGTTTTTTAAGGAACCTCCATACTGTTCTCCATAGTGGCTATATCAATTTACATTCCCACCAACAGTGCAAGAGGGTTCCCTTTTCTCCACACCCTCTCCAGCATTTGTTGTTTGTAGATTTTCTGATGACACCCATTCTAACTGGTGTGAGGTGATACTTCATTGTAGTTTTGATTTGCATTTCTCTAATAATTAGTGATGTTGAGCAGCTTTTCATGTGCTTCTTGGCCATCTGTATGTCTTCTTTGGAAAGATGTCTATTTAGGTCTTCTGCCCATTTTTTGATTGGATTGTTTGTTTTTTTGATATTGAGCTACATGAGCTGTTTATATTTTTTGATACACATATTTTGACGGGAGTTAATTTTGAAAACAACAGCAGATTAGAAAAACAACTTGATTTTGTGGGAAAAGAACTGGATTAGGCTTCAAAAGATCTTAGTTCTAATTTGGGTATCTGACACTTGGATGAGTAGTTCAGGAAAGTTACAGCATATTAGAGTAGAATGGAACCTTAGAAATATCTCAAACCAGACCTTTCCTTTTACTGATGAAGAGTTGATGCCTGAAGACATTGTGTGCAGAGCAAAGAATAAAAGGAAGCTTTCCTGATTCCCAGGCTTTTCCCCTTTCCATTCTATCAGTATTTTAATTTGTAATTATATATATAATTATATATGTGATCATTTATGTATATGTGTAAATGTGCACATATTTAAAGTAATATATTTCTCTTATCTCCCTCCCTTTGTCTCTCTGTCTCTCTATATATACTGCAGTCTTGTCTTTTTAAATAATTGCAAGCTCCTGGAGAGTGGACATCACGGCATACGCCTTAATTTCTTTCCTTCTCAAAACATCCACCTGGGACCTGAACACCCGGTAATGTGCCCTATAAAATATGTTAAATAGAATTCACTTGAAGAATTGCACAACTGCCGCGGATCCGGGCCGGGCTTTGTCTCTCTCCCTGCGCAGGACAAGCGCAGATGAGTGAGTCCGCTCCAGACCCGCGCCGAGGTTTAGAGGCGCTGTGGAGCTGGTGCCCTAGAAGGCTCGGGAGGCCCTGACTTAGAAGAGTTCATGCCTCGGGCTTTTCCGCGAGTACCGCTGGGGCGGCGGGAGCTCCTGCGGCGAAGGCCCGGCTGCAGAAGGACTGGCAGAAGGAACGGCAGCTGGGGGCCGGGAGGTGGGGCGAAAGGAGCGGGGGACTCGCCTACAACCTTTCTCTCCCTGGAAGTGAGAGAGGGCTCGGAGGCCCAGCGTGGAGACACCTGTTGCCCGGCAACCTGCAGACGCGGGCCTGGGATGGCCAGAGCCTTTGCTGGGAACTGTCTCCTTCTTGCTCCTCCTGTCTGAAGCCATCTCAAGGGAGTTCTCTCAGTGGAATTGCTTCAGTTTATACCTTTTCCAGCCCTCTCATTTTGGACTTAGTCTTTACCCGGATTGTTGGGTCAATTCAGGTTGGTTGCCTCTTGTGTCCCACCCTAGTCCATGAATCCCAGGTAGGAAGAGGGTGCTAGTACATTGCAGGTGCGCTTAAGTATAATCTCAACTTTTGGGGGAATGAATTGGGGGCAATTGAAATTAGGAATGACCCCAAGTTCCATTCAGATACTTATGTCTGTTATCACCTGGGCTCCAAGGCAGACTTGGTCCTCACCTGCATGGAGGTTAAATATTAACAATTTATTTACACATCTCTTTCCTCTCTCCTTGATTATGGGCTGAATATGATCAATTTATTCTTTGCTTTCCACTATGTTCTGATTTTGTATAAGCAACGCCATAGCCACTAATACCACTAACCAAAAGAGAAGTGATGATAATTGGAGTTGGAAATAATCATCTTTAAAAATGAGAGAAGTGGGAGGTGGGTTCAATTCATTTTGGTAGCACAAAAGCTAACATGGTAGACGTGGATCTGTTAGTCCACAACATTCATTACATGCTAGAAATAACATCTCATGACTTGGCCACAGTTTGAGTGGAGACAGAAGCCATCAGAAGTGCTCTTCCAGGGCAGACAGCAGAAGCAACAAGAACTATAATCCTGCAGGCTGTGAAACAAAAACCACATTCACAGAAAGATAGACAAGGTGAAAAGGCAGAGGGCTATGTACCGGATGAAGGAACAAGATAAAACCCCAGAAAAACAACTAAATGAAGTGGAGATAGGCAACCTTCCAGAAAAAGAATTCAGAATAATGATAGTGAAGATGATCCAGGACCTCGGAAAAAGAATGGAGGCAAAGATCGAGAAGATGCAAGAAATGTTTAACAAAGACCTAGAAGAATTAAAGAACAAACAAACAGAGATGAACAATACAATAACTGAAATGAAAACTACACTAGAAGGAATCAATAGCAGAATAACTGAGGGAGAGGAATGGATAAGTGACCTGGAAGACAGAATGGTGGAATTCACTGCTGCGGAAGAGAATAAAGAAAAAAAGCATGAAAAGAAATGAAGACAGCCTAAGAGACCTCTGGGACAACATTAAACGTAACAACATTCGCATTATAGGGGTCCCAGAAGGAGAGGAGAGAGAGAAAGGACTAGAGAAAATATAAGAAGAGATTATAGTCGAAAACTTCCCTAACACGGGAAAGGAAAGAGCCACCCAAGTCCAGGAAGCACAGAGAGTCCCATACAGGATAAACCCAAGGAGAAACATGCCGAGACACATAGTAATCAAATTGGCAAAAATTAAAGACAAAGAAAAATTATTGAAAGCAGTAAGGGAAAAACGAAAAATAACAAAGGGAACTCCCATAGGTTAACAGCTGATTTCTCAGCAGAAACTCTACAAGCCAGAAGGGAGTGGCATGATATACTTAAAGTGATGAAAGGGAAGAACCTACAACCAAGATAACTCTACCCAGCAAGGATCTCATTCAGATTCGATGGAGAAATCAAAAGCTTTACAGACAAGCAAAAGCTAAGAGAATTCAGCACCACCAAACCAGCTCTACAACAAATGCTAAAGGAACTTCTCTAAGTGGAAAACACAAGAGAAGAAAAAGACCTACAAAAACAAACCCAAAACAATTAAGAAAATGGTCATAGGAACATACATATCAATAATTACGTTAAACGTGAATGGATTAAATGTTCCAACCAAAAGACAGGCTTGCTGAATGGACACAAAAACAAGACCAATATATATGCTGTCTACAAGAGACCCACTTCAGACCTAGGGACACATACAGACTGAAAGTGAGGGGATGGAAAAAGATATTCCATGCAAATGGAAATCAAAAGAAAGCTGGAGTAGCAATACTCATATCAGATATAATAGACTTTAAAATAAAGAATGTTACAAGAGACAAGGAAGGACACTACGTAATGATAAAGGGATAAATCCAAGAAGAAGATATAACAATTATAAATATATATGCACCCAACATAGGAGCACCTCAATACATAAGGCAACTGCTAACAGCTATAAAAGAGGAAATCGACAGTAACACAATACTAGTGGGGGACTTTAACACCTCACTTACACCAATGGACAGATCATCCAAAATGAAAATAAATATGGAAACAGAAGCTTTAAATGACACAATAGACCAGATAGATTTAACTGATATCTATAGGACATTCTATCCAAAAACAGCAGATTACACTTTCTTCTGAAGTGCGCACGGAACATTCTCCAGGATAGATCATATCCTGGGTCACAAATCAAGCCTCAGTAAATTTAAGAAAATTGAAATCATATCAAGCATCTTTTCTGACCACAATGCTAAGAGATTAGAAATGAATTACAGGGAAAAAAACATAAAAAATACAAACACATGGAGGCTAAACAATACTTTACTAAACAACCAAGAGATCACTGAAGAAATCAAAGGGGAAATCAAAAAATACCTAGAGAGCATCCCTGGTGGAGCAGTGATTAAGAATCTGCCTGCCAATGCAGGGGACACGGGTTCGAGCCCTGGTCCAGGAAGATCCCACATGCCATGGAGCAACTAGGCCCGTGAGCCACAACTACTGAGCCTGCACTCTAGAGCCCACGAGCCACAAATACTGAAGCCCACGTGCCACAACTACTGAAGCCTGCGCACCTAGAGCCCGTGCTCCGCAACAAGAGAAGCCACCACAATGAGAAGCCCGCGAACCGCAATGAAGAGTAGCCCCCACTTACCGCAACTAGAGAAAGCCCGCATGCAGCAATGAAGACCCAACACAGCCAAAAATAAATAAATAAAATGAATGAATTTTTAAAAAATACCTAGAGACAAATGACAATGAAAACATGATCCAAAACCTATGGGATGCAGCAAAAACAGTTCTAAGCAGGAAGTTTATAGCAATACAAGCCTACCTCAAGAAACAAGAAAAATCTCAAGTAAACAATCTAATCTTACACCTAAAGGAACTAGAGAAAGAAGAACAAACAAAACCCGAAGATAGCGGAAGGAAAGAAATCATAAAGATCAGAGCAGAAATAAATGACATAGAAACAAAGAAAACATAGCAAAGATCAATAAAACTAAAAGCTGGTTCTTTGAGAAGATAAACAAAATTGACAAACCATTAGCCAGACTCATCAAGAAAAAGAGGGAGAGGACTCAAATCAATAAAATTAGAAATGAAAAACGAGAAGTTACAACAGACACTGCAGAAATACAAAGCATCCTAAGAGACTACTACAAACAACTCTATGCCAATACAATGGACAACCTGGAAAAAATGGACAAATTCTTAGAAAGGTATAACCTTCCAAGACTGAATCAGGAAGAAACAGAAAATATGAACAGACCAATCACAAGTAATGAAATTGAAACTGTGATTAAAAATCTTCCAATAAACAAAAGTCCAGGACCAGATGGCTTCACAGGTGAATTCTATCAAACATTTAGAGAAGAGCTAACACCCATCCTTCTCAAACTCTTCCAAAAAATTGCAGAGGAAGGAACACTCCCAAACTCATTCTATGAGGCCACCATCACCCTGATACCAAAACCAAAGATACTACAAAAAAAGAAACTTACAGACCAATATCACTGATGAATATAGATGCAAAAATCCTCAACAAAATACTAGCAAACAGAATCCAACAACACATTAAAAGGATCATACACCATGATCAAGTGGGATTTATCCCAGGGTTGCAAGGATTCTTCAATATATGCAACTCAATCAATGTGATACACCATATTAACAAATTGAAGACAAAAATCCATATGATCATCTCAATAGATGCAGAAAAAGCTTTTGACAAAATTCAACACCGATTTATGACAAAAACTCTCCAGAAAATGGGCATAGAGGGAACCTACCTCAACATAATAAAGGCCATATACCTCAAACCCACAGCAAACATCATTCTCAATGGTGAAAAACTGAAAGCATTTCCTCTAAGATCAGGAACGAGACAAGGATGTCCACTCTCACCACTATTATTCAACATAGTTTTGGAAGTCCTAGCCACGGCAATCAGAGAAGAAAAGAAATAAAAGGAATACAAATTGGAAAAGAAGAAGTAAAACTGTCACTGTTTGCAGATGCCATGATACTATACATAGAGTATCCTAAAGATGCCACCAGAAAACTATTAGAGCTAATCACTGAATCTGGTAAAGTTGCAGGATACAAAATTAATGTACAGAAATCTCTTGCATTCCTATACACTAATGATGAAAAATCTGAAAGAGAAATTATGGAAACACTCCCATTTACCATTGCAACAAAAAGAATAAAATAACTAGGAATAAACCTACCTAGGGAGACAAAAGACCTGTATGCAGAAAACTATTAGACACTGATGAAAGAAATTAAAGATGATACCAACAGATGGAGAGATATATCATGTTCTTGGATTGGAAGAATCAATACTGTGAAAATGACTATACTACCCAAAGCAATCTACAGATTCAATGCAATCCCTATCAAGTTACCAATGGCAGTTTTTAACAGAACTAGAACAAATCATCTTAAAATTTGTATGGAGACACAAAAGACCCCGAATAGCCAAAGCAGTCTTGAGGGAAAAAAATGGAGCTGGAGGAATCAGACTCCCTGACTTCAGACTATACTACAAAGCTACAGTAATCAAGACAATATGGCACTGGCACAAAAACGGAAACATAGATCAATGGAACAAGATAGAAAGCCCAGAGATAAACCCACGCACCTATGGTCAACTAATCTATGACAAAGGAGGCAAAGATATAGAATGGAGAAAAGACAGTCTCTTCAATAAGTGGTGCTGGGAAAACTGGACAGCTACATGTAAAAGAATGAAATTAGAACACTCCCTAACACCATACACAAAAATAAACTCAAAATGGATTCAAGACCTAAATGTAAGACGGGACACTATAAAACTCTTAGAGGAAAACATAGGCTGAATGCTCTATGACATAAATCACAGCAAGATCCTTTTTGACCCACCTCCTAGAGTAATGGAAATAAAAACAAAAATAAACAATGGGACCTAATGAAACTTAAAAGCTTTTGCACAGCAAAGGAAACCATAAACAAGACGAAAAGACAACCCTCAGAATGGGAGAAAATATTTGCAAACGAATCAATGGACAAAGTGTTAATTTCCAAAATATATAAACAATATAAACAGCTCATGCAGCTCAATATTAAAGAAACAAACAACCCAATCCAAAAATGGGCAGAAGACCTAAATAGACATCTCTCCAAAGAAGACATACAGATTGCCAAGAAGCACATGAAAAGCTGCTCAACATCGCTAGTTATTAAAGAAATGCAAATCAAAACTACAATGAGGTATCACCTCACACCAGTTAGATTGGGCATCATCAGAAAATCTACAAACAACAAATGCTGGAGAGGGTGTGGAGAAAAGGGAACACTCTTGCACTGTTGGTGGGAATATAAATTGATACAGCCACTATGGAGAACAGTATGGAGGTTCCTTAAAAAACTAAAAATAGAATTACCATATGACCCAGCAATCCCACTACTTGGCATATACCCAGAGAAAACCATAATTCAAAATGACACATGCACCCCAATGTTCACTGCAGCACTATTTACAATAGCCAGGTCATGGAAGCAACCTAAATGCCCATCGATAGACAAATGGGTAAAGAAGATGGTACATATATACAATGGAATATTACTCAGCCATAAAAAGGAACGAAATTGAGTCATTTGTTGAGACATGGATGGACCTAGAGAATGTCATATAGAGTGAAGTAAGTCAGAGAAAGAAAAACAAATATCATATATTAACGTATGTATGTGGAACCTAGAAAAATGGTATAGATGAACCGGTTTGCAGGGCAGAAGTTGAGACACAGATGTAGAGAATAAACGTATGGACACCAAGGGGGGAAAACCGCGGTGGGGTGGGGATGGTGGTGTGCTGAACTGGGCGATTGGGATTGATATGTATACACTAATGTGTATAAAATTGATGACTAATAAGAACCTGCAGTTAAAAAAAAAAAAAAAAAAGAAGTGCTGTTCCCTCCTCTTGCTACTGCCAACCCCAACATAGCCCAACTGGATATTCAGTGCTTTAGGACAAAGACAACCCTTGGTATGCATTCTAAAGATTAGCTCACAGGCCATTTGTCTGAAATGCTGATTCTTTTACCACCAAGTTTAGTTTCTGGTGTTCTTTAGTCTCTGCAGCTAATTCCCCTTCCCTTCCCTTCCCCTCCCCTTCCCTATTACCTGTACCAGCAAAGGTGTAGAACTGGAAAGAGGTCTGAAACCTGTTTGACTTTAAACTCTGCAATAACTAGCAAATAATTTGGTGAAGTAAAATTTACTTTTCTGGGTTTGAAAGTCAGAAGGCTGAGCTCTTTTATCTATGCTAGTAATTGTAATTCTGAAATAACTCATATCTGAATTGACTGAATGCACTTATTTAACAAATATTTAAGCTCCCACTATTTTCCTGTTAAGTGCTGACGTACAGGGTGAGGAAAACCAGTAGTAACCCTTGCCTTTTTGAGGATTACAGTAGAGTGGTGAAGAATAATAGCTACCATTCATGCTTTAAACACCTTATCTAATTTTTTGAAGACAGAATTTATAGATGGGCATTATGATCATGTCATAATTAAGTGCAGAGAAGTGAAACTAAGGATATGTTTAAAATGTATTCAGGTATTTGATTATGCATTAGTTTACTTATTGACTAAATATTTATTAAGCATCTGCTATATTAAGGGCATGAGATACCAACCTTCGTGGTCTTGATAGTTTTTTAGGGAGATAAAAAGAGCTAATTTCAGTGAAGAGTGATGACTGTCATGCCTGGGGAAGTAAGGAACGAGGAGGACGCGGACATTAAGAGTATAAGTTTCGTTGTTTTTATTATTTTCAAGTGAGTTATAGTGACTTAAAGTGGCCTATAGTGATTTGAAATGGCTATAATGTTACTAAGGTATAAAAAACTGTGAGGCTGATGTATGGAGAAAATCACTTAGCCGATTGCTTAGTGTCTGTGTTTCAACTTGGGTTCGTTGGCCACTAATCATCCTGGCAAATACAATAGCTCTTGTGAAGTGACTAAAAGCAAACAACCCCCCTTCCCCCAGCCAAACCAGTAACAGTTTTTAAAAGTTGCTTCTTCCTGAAAGATATCTCTGAAAAGAAAGCCATTTGCTAGTGCTGTAGGGGTATTTTCAAATCTAATGATCTGTGATGCTTTCAGAATATGTCTGCTATTGGTTGGTAAATCTTCCTGACTTTACTCTTGCAGTAGAATCCCAGGCTTAGGGCAAGGGATTTTTAGGGGAGAGGGCTATGGAAATGGGTGTCAATGGAAACAATCAATAACCAATCTATAATATGAATAGAAGAGAGTTTTATTTGAGCCAAACTGAGGACTATAGCCTGGGAGACATCCTTTCAGATAGCTCTGAGGAAATGCTCTGGAGAAGCCTGGTTTTCAGCACAATTTTATATCTTGTCATAACAAAGAACATCATGACAGGGGCACGTTTCTTCAAGGTTTCAAAAAAGACATGTGCACAGTGAGTCAGTATCACCTGGAAAGGGAGCCTTATCATTGAAGGAGTACTAGTACTAGTCAATGCTGCTTGACATCTTAGCTCCTCTCTGACCTGTGCTTCCATCCTGACATCTTCTCTTTCTCACTCTGATCATCCTGCCTCCCTTTTATAAGGTGATTAATTGGGTCCACCAGATAATCTAGTATAATCTCCACATTTTGAAATCCTTAACTTAATCATGTCTGAAAAGTTCTTTTTTGCCATTTAAGGTAACATATTCACAGGGTCTGGTGATTAGGACATGAACATCTTCAGGGGGCCATTATTCAGACTAGGATTTACCCCGTAAATGTTGCCCTACATAATGTAGTTGCCTCACAAAAAGCTGATTTTGGTGAAAGGTGTAAAAGTGATTAACCACCCGATTTCTTTCCATGTAATTTTATTACGTAATTTGTATGGCTTATTTAAAATTAGAATAAGAATTACCATTTTATATTTGTTTGACCTTTTTCAAAGTACACTGCATGATAAATACAGGAACTTGAATGGATTTAGAGGTTAAAGGAATTGCTGCTTCTCCTACAAGTCAAACTCAGCCATTCTCTAAAAGAAAGAAGCCACTACAAGTATGTATGCTATATAATTTTCCTCTTGTAGGATGATTCATTAAATAATTTTCTGACTCCTTTCTTCATATTTTTATGACTACTTATACTCCCAAATATTTAGGATTAACATTTCCTAGATTTGAATAGTTGAACCAGCAAGATTGAAGATAATCATTACTTGAAAACTGATCATTACTTGAATTATTTTTATTTTTTATTTTTTTTAATATAAATTTATTTATTTATTTATTTGTTTTTGGCTGTGTTGGGTCTTCGTTGCTGCATGCGGGCTTTCTCTAGTTGTGGCGAGCGGGGGCTACCCTTTGTTGTGGTGCATGGGCTTCTCATTGCAGTGGCTTCTCTTGTTGCAGAGCACGGGTTCTAGGTCCGTGGGCTTCAGTAGTTGTGGCACGTGGGCTCAGTAGTTGTGGCTTGCGGGCTCTAGAGCGCAGGCTCAGTAGTTGTGGTGCACGGGCTTAGTTGCTCCGCGGCATGTGGGATCTTCCTAGACCAGGGCTTGAACCCATGTCCCCTGCATTGGCAGACAGATTCTTAACCACTGTGCCACGAGGGAAGTCCCAGTTTTATTTTCTTTAATTAAGCTTATCATTGTTTTCTTCTTAAAGCTACTTTGTCCCTGTAACCACCACAGAATTGAGCAAATATAAAATTTAGTTTAGAAATACATAGAAGTGATACATATTTCCTTGGTATTCTTACTGTTTCAAATATTGAATGCCTACTGTTCATCAGTGAACATGATATATGTTTCAATAACTTATATCACTTAATTCTTACAACAAACCTTTGAGGTAGGCATTATTATTAACCTGCTTTTATTTTTTACCTATCTATCTATCTATCATCTATCTATCTATCTATCTATCTATCTATCTATCTATCTATCTATCTATCGAGGAGACTGAAGGATTTATTACTTGCAGTAAGTAAGGAGAACACCAGGGATCTTTTCCCAAAGCAGTATCTCCCTGAACTGCAAATTTGGGGAAATTTTAAACTAAGGGTACATGCATATTCATAAGGGGGCTTGAGCAGAGGAGAATTCAGCATATAATTGGGGGAAAGTTCGACAGAGTCCAAGCTTTAGTTGACTGAAGTCAGGAGGATCAAATCATCATTCCATCCCCCACCTGAGTGGGGGCCTTAGTTCCAAATAAACCTAATTAGTTTAACATTCCTCTCTGAGATGTCCCAGGGTTCCTTCGAAGCATCCCAGAGTTAACTGGAGGCCGGCGTCAGGATTTTACTGAAGCTCAGGTTCTTTATGTCTTGTCGCAGAAAGAATTTAGGGAGAGACAAAGTGATAGGTAAGAAGTGGATTTATTTATAGAGGTACAAATTCCATAGACAGAATGTGGTCTGTCTCAAAAGGCGAGAGGGGCCCTGGGAGAAACACGCTCCACAGAGCGTGGGCCATCTCAGAAGGTGAGAGGCCTAACCTGCTTTTAGATATGGAAGAACTGAGACTCCTAGAGATTAAGTGACTTGCCAGGATTTTGAACTTTAGTTCTGACTTCAAGATCTGTGCTCTTTACTCTGTGTTCAGTCATCTCCCTTATATACATGAGTTAGTGCTTTGAGGTTTTTATGGTTCACAATATTATGCGTTAAATCTGAATTATTTGATAATTTGAATCAAAGCAGCCCTTCCTGGGGGAGGCTGTACATGTGGAGGGTCAGGGGGGATATGGGGAATCTCTGTACCTTCCACTCAATTTTGCTGTGAACCTCAAACTCTTCTAAAAAATAAAATTCATTAAAAAAAAATGAGTTGGATAAAAAAATTGTTGGATACAAAAATATCCAACTGTTAAAATAAAGGGCCAGATAGTAAATATTTTTGGCTTCATGGGCCATGCAGTCTCTGTTGCAACCATTCAACTTTGCTGTTTTTGTGAGAACACATAGACAGTTCGTAAGTAAATGAGCATCGCTGTGTTCCAATAAAACCTTTCTGTATTTATAAAAACAGAGCTGGGCCTAGTTTGCTGACCACTGGCCTAGGGATTTATAAACTATAATTTATCTTTATTCTGGATTGGCTAGCACAATTTGGTTGGAATTAGATAGGAAAGGTAACTGCCATTCTGAAATATTTATCCCTATGACCTCATTATTAAATAGATCTATTTAACAGATTTGAATAAGTCTATTAAAACATTTTCTGGAGAATAATAATGATCATGATTATGAAAACTACAGCTATATTTTATTTAGATTTCCTTCCTAAAGTTAGATGATGTTATAATGTTTCCAAAATATAATTAAGAAAATATTTGATGGGTGATAGAAGTGTGCTGCTATTTTAGTCTATGTTTCATATATAATACATAATAATATATATTATATTAAAATTAATTAAATATAATCAATATTATATACATTTGTTTTTATTTTATTATTATATATTAAATATATATATCCATTTAAATGATCACCTTCTGATTTTACATTTCTACATTTTAACTATTTATTAGGATAGTACTTAAAACAATACCATTTTAAAATTGATACTGAGCTGAATTTGTTTTTTCTTACTCTTACTGTCAGAGTGATGAAGCCCAGTCTTGATTAAAATTTCTGTACTTGCTATCAGTATAACAAAAATGACCCGTTAGATGATATTTCAGAAGTAAGCTATAAATGCTTATGGGTAAATTATTTCCTGCTTTTATTAACTTGAGCTTTCCCTAAGATTCATACATAGTTCTTATTCCATGGTGGCTAAGCTCACTGTAATTTTCAGGTCTTTGCACAGTTTTTGGCAATAAAATCAAACATTTACAAACATATACCTGTATATATTTGTCACTTCCTTGCTTAAAATCCTGTACTGTCTTCCCATTACCTTTGGGATAAGGTCCAAGTTCTTTAACTTGTATTATAATTGAACAGCTCTGGCTCTGAAGCCTTGCCTCATCCTTCTCCTCTGGGTATAGACTTGGATACAACACTTTCAAAGGGTTGTCCTGGTTTTATACTACTTTTGGAGCTACGGTCCCTCTATGGGACAATATTTATTTGCTTAGAATTCTTTTTAGATTTCTCTTATCCACTGGCTTTGTTATCTTTCATCCCATGGAACTGTGGCAGGGAGCCAAATAACACCAGAAGATAGAATATTTCAATATTCTAGAAATGGCAACCAGAGATTCTCAGTATTAGTGATCTCCAATTCCAATGACTGTTCTGGAAGAAATGATTGACAATGGAGTTTTTCTGGGGCAGGAATAAAAAAACCTATCCAAAACTCCTAAGAAGAAAGAAAAGTCATTTTTTCTTCTATTTTAGAACCAGGAGGAAAGAGGTGGTGGTGGGGAGGTGGTGGTGGGATGAATTGGGAGATTGGGACTGACATAGCTACACTAATATGTATAAAATAGATAACTAATAAGAAGCTTCTGTATAAAAAAAAAAAAAAAAAAGAACCAGGACTGATCTCCAGCTGGGAAACAAGATACAGGTTTAACTGGTATTTGAGGCCAGTGCCCATTGTGAGCAGTTCTGTGTGCTTTGATTGCTCAGTGATGCTGTACCAGCTAAATGTTTTAAATATGACCTCTCTTTAGAAAATAGATTATAATGGTCTGCTTCTTAGGCATAAATGCTAAGGTAAATGGTAAACCTGTTAATGTTAATAAGGAAAATTAATAATAATTCTGATTTTTTTATGGCAATAGTATACTTTTTACTTCTAGGAGTAGGACATAATACCTGAAAATTTGCCAGCGCCAACAGACAAATATAAACTAAAATATCAGCAATACAAAACTGAAATGAAAGAGGGATACAAACAGCATAGTCAGAGAAATGCACAAAAGACACAGTCAAATATCACACATCAACAGACTCCGAGAAACAAGATAGATGACAAGGTAATGTATGAGGCTTTATAAAATAGTAATGAAATTTAAAGAAAACAGTACACGTATTATAGAAACATCTTTTTGTCTGATATGTCTTGCTGTTAGTCATAATAAAGTATAGTAGCTAACATTTATTTCTGTGTGCCAGGGACTATTTTAAGTATTTTACTTACATTAACTAGTTTATTCTTCACAACAACCATAATGGGTTATTATCACTATTTTCAGGCGTGAAAACTTTAGATATACGACCTACTGACCTACTCATCTTTTCTCTGCTAGTAGTTTTTCACTTGCCTTGGGTTGGAAATAAGACAGTATTATATCTCTGTTTTTGATGTAGCTGTCTTGAACTCTGTTGGTCTCACAGATTAAATTTTAAAGTTGAAAAGTGGTTTCAGACTTCAAAGTAACCCTGTTTTATTCTAAAACTGTCATCACTCCATAATTGTCTTCTAGCTCAGTTTGGGAGATGTTTTTAATATCATGAATTGCTGAAACTGTTATACTTTAATTTAATCTTAATTAGGTGTAAACTCACCATTCATGAATATAAGAGCAAAGTAAACATAATAAATTTCATGGCTTTCCACAAGCATACCAGAAAGGTCAATCTTGAATTTTACAAAGGTTTGAAAACATAGTTTATGATACTACTGGCCATACTTTATGAGAGCACTTGGGTACAATTCTTCATTCAGTTAACTTTTAATAAGAATAATGTATATTCAGGGAGGTTTGATGGTTGTATTTACTTAGCATTTTACTGTAGGTAAAAAAATGATAAATTGTAAGCAGATGCGGCATATCAGCTTTTTTTTTCCTAACACATGTAGGAACTATGTAGAACTGACTAAATCACATGGTGTTTAGCTGAAAGAGTAACAAAAGTTATGGGATTATTTGGTCTCTTTTATTTCAAAACAAATTTTCCAGATCCAAACAGATGCACATACATATAATATTCTAGTATCTGTAGTAATAGGATAATTTCATAACCATTTAGCATCTGGCTGTGTATTATTTGTAGGATCTACCATGTGACATTTAGATCACTGTAATAATGTTGGGAAAATAGAATGAAGGTTTCTATAAGTGCATGCTTTATTTTCCATGGCAAAACGGTTCAAATAACTTTAAAGTAAAACCTTGGTGTCCTTGAACACAAGTTCAAATGAGGACGCTTGTTTACTTTTGGTTTAAGAGAAGACAAATATTGTTTGCAAATCTTCCCATATGATTGTAAATATTTATATAGTATGAATAAAGGGTTTTATAAATAAAAGCCAATATTTGCATATTTTCTTCTGGAGAAGATCCTGTTTTACTTCTTCGATTTTTTTTTTAACCTGCATTTAACCTACATATTAAAAGTTTAATATGTTCTTGATAGTCTTTCAAAAAAGCCCTGGTTTCTGTATATTCTATATATAATAATCTTGTACTTAAGGGGTTTTAGCAACTCATCTGATGTCTTTTTAAATGTATTCCATTATGAAAACCAAAACTGCTGTATAAACGTGCTGTTAGTAAATCCTATTATTATTACATGAATTAACACTGGAATAGTAATCTCTGGAAATAGAAGAGGTCCCTGATATCCAAAACATAAGCCCCTCTTTAAAGCAGGGAGCCACATGTAAATTGACTCTCTGCTGATAAAGAAAAGCTAAAGTTAGATATATTTAGAAACCAAGATAATAACCAAAGACCATAGCTACTAACTAATCAGGCTGATATATCAGTCAACTGATAATGTCAAACAGTAAAATAAAAGTTCCACTCTGCTTGATTTTTAAAGGCAAATTTCCTGTGTTGAGTTTTCCTTCCATTTAGTATAAAAAGGTGGTGAATCTCTTATTGTCAAATTGTTTTGCCACCTAAAACGTAAACTTATATGTGTGTGTCTATATATATATGTATTTTAAATAGTGAAACATCTTTAAATAAAACATGAAAATCATTAAACTTCAATTTTACAGAAAATAATATTAATTCCCAAATTAATATTAATTAATTGTACTTATTATTAATCATTCCAGATATACCTTTTTTCACCAACTCTATAAAAAGACAAAACACCTTTTGGATTTAGAAACGATCACCCTAATTCATCCATTCATTGTTTATTCTTTCAAAAATAGTTATTTAATGTTTAACTACATGCAAGGTACCTTTCCAGGCACTGGTGATAAGTCAGTGAGTAAAACAGACAAAAATTCTTGCCCTTACAGAGCATATAACCTAATTAAGGAGTAAGCAAGAAAAAAAGAAAAAAAGAACAAATGAATGAATGAACCGATCAGTTCATCTAATTATGAGAGATGATGATAAATGCTATGGGTAGAAGGGAACTGGAAAGGCTAGGACTCGAGGCTGGGGTAGCAGTTTGTACAGGATCATCAGAGAAGATCTTTTCCATAAGGTAGCATTTTAGCACACATATGAAAGGGTTAAGAGGTAAGCCAGCCAGGAGAAACTCTGTCATGAAGTGTCATGAAGTAGGAGTGGGCCTGGAGTGTTTCAGAAATATCAGGAGCAGTGTGATGAGGGGGAACGGCGAGGGAGAGGTGGGAGGAGATTGTTCAGTGAGTTAAAGGGAAGATGAGGCTGGGAGGCAGACCATGGAGGTCTTGTAGACCGCTTAAGGACTTTGCCTTCTATTTTGTTCTGTTGAGGATGGGTTTTATTGAGGAGGTCATCACAGTAATCCAGGCAAGAGGTGAGGACGCTTGCCTGGACCGAGGTGGTCGCAGCAGACTTGGATAAGAAGTGGTCACGAGGAGGAGTCGGATTCTAGATAGATTCTGAAAGGTAGGGCTGAGAATATTCGGTGATGGATTGGTTTTAGGCTTGAGAGAAAGGAAAGATGAAAAGCGACTCTAAGGCTTTTGAGCTGAGCAATCGGAAGGGTGGATTTGTCAATAACTGGAGTGGGGAAGACCACTGTGAAGTCTGATTTGGGGAGGTTAAATTTGAATACCAAGTGGAAATGCCACTGTTTCCTTTTTGTAAAAGATTAAAAACAAGTTGAAACAAAATAAAATGTTTTTGAAAGTTTCCTCCAACCTACACATAATGCAGAGGTTGGCTTCTACTTAAACATATCTGTCAATTTAATCTTTTAAATTTACCTTATATAATGTTAAACATCTTTTTGGTGCCTGTTAAAATAAATCACTATTTAGGAAAAACAGATATTAGTGGGTAAGTAAATAAAATTATAAGGTATCCTCGTAAATTTGTTCCCCAATAGTACATACTTAAGATTTATTATTCATTCATTGAATAAATAGCAAGTGCTCACTACATGTGGTCCTGTTCTGGCACCAGGGATCCTGCAATGAAAAAGACAGACAAGGTTCCTGCCCTCGTGGAACTTATATCAGGAGAGGCAGGCAACAAGTCATAAACAAAAGTATAATAAAGTTTCATGTAGCAATCAAAGGTCATGAAGACAGCAAAGATTATGAAGATGGAATGTGACCTTTCAAGGAAGATCTAAAGTAAGAACAAATCCTGGGGGAAAGACTCTTGAAATCTATTATGTTTTTGACAAGTTGCGATCCTATTGGGGCATTATTTTTTGTTAAGTTCATGTAAGCACATCTTATATTCAGAGAAAAATTTAGTGTTTGTGTTTATCTCTTTAGGATCCTTGTCAAAAGTTCAGAAATAGCAGACATAAAACCAATGAATCACCGAAGTAGTAATTAGTAAAAGTTTTGTGCACACACCAAAAAGACAGTTCGTGAACTGGGAGTACTCAAATCAGACACGGGATGAGACTCAGGAATCTATTGTTATAAAGCAGTTTATGTAGTGAGGCGGCAGTGATTTTATTCTTCACAGTGATTGGTTATAATATGAAAATTTCCTAAATGATAGGGGATTGGTTAGTGGTTATCAATTTGGGGGAACAGTTTACATTTTGCTTATGATTTCCAGAGACATAAGCAAGAAATGACCCAGGTCAAGTTAGTCTCACTTGTCTTGCAAAATAAGCTAAATTAAGCTTTGCTTTTATGACTAAACTGGTATTGTCTGCTCAGGGAATTTTCAAGGCTGGTCTCTGTTTGTGTTTGATTTTAACAATCTCAAAGGATACACCCCATCTATTGGTACTTTACTTGCGAACTTTATTTTATAAAGGAGTGATGTGCCCATATTTATTAAGTTCACAAAGACTCAAATGGACAATTATAATAGTTGCTACTTTTTATGAAATGCTTACTATATGTCGGGTACTTTTATAGGTGTTGGACATGTATCATCTCATTTATCATTTTCGTGTGTGTGAAGTAGTTACTAATGTTAATTCCCATTTTATCTATGAGTAAACTGAGGCACAGAGGTGTCATCTAGCTAGAAAGTGGGAGAGCTGGATTCAAACAGGCAGTCTGATTGTCAGAGCCTGTACCCTTAATTTGATGTATCCAGTGATCATTGTATCCTTTATTTTGTTAAAAACAAATATTCTAAGTATGTGTGTGAGGGTTCACTTATTGCTTCACGTCTAGTGTGTACAAGGTGCAGAAGCCATCACAGATGATCTTACAACTCTGGATAGGAAAGCCCTCCTACAGCAGGTTATGCAGACAACCCTTACATCACACAACAGAGTACAAGAAGATCTGTTGCTGTAAGTTATTGGTATTTTTACTCATTCGATAAGATAATTTGCCCTCCAAGATTTTACAGACTTAAAATTGAATAGATAATTGCAACAGTTGAATTTGGACTGAGGCGAATATTCATTAATATGCAAATTCAGTCCTCACTCTTACCACAGATTGGCATTTGGTATGTTTACTGTGGAAAAATCATCTTGAATCTTTGGGAGTTCGTAAAAATTTAGTTTATACTGTTCAAAATGTTCATTGACCACTACTTATGACAATGGGCTAATCTGCATCACCCCTTCGCCCACAGAGAAGTAGCTGGATGATTTATTTTTTATTTTTTGAAAGTTATACACTAATAAAACTAGAAATTCAGGCCAATGAAGAAAAATGGCAGGGATAAAGCAGTGTTTCTTTAGGAAAAGGGAAACAAAGCTCTAGACTCTCAATATCTCAACTTTAAATTATATGTTTTACAAAATCACTGAGATTGCTTAATGAGTATTATTTAGACCAGTTCTCGTACAAATAGATGGTTATAACATTTCTATAGTGTCCTGGAGTAAGCAGACCAAGCTGCTTGGAGTTGGAGTCCGCTGGCTACCTAGACACCCCCAGGTGATTAAAATCTTAGGCACACCTGTAATGGATTGATGGAATATCAGTATGTGTTGGCTCAAGAGTTGAGAAAATTCTGCTTTAGATGGCCTAAATAATAATAAAACATGGATTTAACTAGTTACATTATCATTATCATTGAGGGGAAATTCAAAATAGATTTTATTTGGATAACAATCATCCAGAATCAATACATTTTGAACTGACAGCGATTTGTAATCAATCTCTGGGCCAGCTGGACTGATTTTCTGTGGCTGTCCCAAGTTAGTAATTTGTTCTTTTACTAAAATCACATATACATTATTTTCTATGCCTATTATTGTGTAGATATTTATACTTAATAGAATAAGGAGTATTGCCAGGATGAAAAAAAAATTTAAAAAGCTACTTTATAGGGCAAAGTTTTGTCCCAGATAGGGCTTATTTTGATATATTCCTGAAGTTATACTTGCATGGATGTTACTTAAGGCCCATTGGGTACTGTTCTTGGTATAATCCAAAGCCATTTGGGTGTCAGTGGATTTCTTTTCCTTATAATTACTTTCTTAGTGAAATCATATCTAAATTCACCGTCAAGCACATTTTACTCTATTGTGGTAGCACTCATTTATCAGGTTTTTAAAGGAAAGTTTATGTGAGTAAACTTTGAATGCATCTGAAATTAGTACAAATTTACTTTTAAAATGTAGGTGGAAACACTTCAATTTAGTTTTTAACTAAATAAACAACAGAAGCAGTGAACCTATGGTTTTTATGTCCATCTCTTCTAGTTTGTCATTTTTCAGTGTTATCAGATCCTTTGCATCTGTGTGACTTCTGCTTCTAATCTGCTTTCTGTTTACACAGACCTCTAAATCAGTGTGCCTGAGGGTGGTTCTAACCTTTCCTCTGAAGTGTAAGCCACCATAAATGTCAACGCCCAAGGTGGGCTTTCGGCGTGGACTCTGTATTCATTAACGTCACCTCTTTTGCTTGCTTCTGGGTTTTACATCCATTGTCTGGCCAATATGGAAATCTCCTATGATTTCTAACAAAATTTAAGTGTATTATTTTTTAGGAAATAAATGTATTTTTAGGTTAAAAAATTGGAATTTAAATTTATTAATGATGAATATAGTAATCTATATTTAAGAAAGAAACTGGAAGTGTTTAACTTATACTTTAGGACTCTTGTGTTAACTATAGGATTGTTCTGCCTTATGGACAGTGACATTTTCTTTATTTTCTTTTCTCAGGAAACTGTGGCTGCAGAGAAGAAGAAACAGACTGTTGCAGAGCAAGTGACGACAGACCACTTATCCAGGTAAGGGTTAGTAACTCGTAATAGAAATCCATTCAGAAAGTATTCATTAAATTTCTTTTTTTGTACATGACAACCATATCTTTGGGTGTCAATCAACAAGTGGTCAACTCAGAAGTTTCCACATTTTCTGTGTTCACTGCACTTGTAGTGTTTTAGTAATTTTTTCACCAGACTCCTTGGCCAACAGAAATACCCAACAGTTCTATTTGTTAACTATTTTTGTCTAAACAACTTAGTAAATATTTACTTTCTAACAACTTAATGGTCATCTGAAAAATAATACACATAAATTGAAAGAAAAAATATTTTAATTTCATTCTTAAATAAGCACAATTACTTACTAATGGGATGTCTGCACTTCTTGGCACCACACAATCTCTCAGACCTTAGAATTGTGTAGGATGATGCCACCCTCACTTTCTAGTCCACATGGCACTTGCTTTTTATCACAGCAACTCTAGAAAAGCCGGCTTTGCAAAGCTGTGATATCATTCATTGAAGGAGTGTAGCATGATATCTTGTTGAAACTGTGAATTATCTTGAACTAGTAGTTTTTGTGGTATCCAACAAATATGAAGTATCACTATGTCCCTCAAAAGTTAAAAATATCTAGAGGTGTCCCTGTGAGTTCCCTGTGACATCCCAGTGTGACTTAGTGCACAGTTTGGGAACTGTGAGACCATCAAGAATTTTAAAACCTAATGTAAAGTTTCACAACCCTTAGAAAACTATATAAAGTTTCAATACCTGCTGTGCTAAATTGCATGAATATGTAAGTATTGTAGGATTCAGAAGAGGCTGGAATAGTCTATGAAGTCTTCAAGGAAGAAGTAAGACTTAAGTTTAGCTTTGAAAAAAATAATCGTTTCGTTGGGTGGCAGACAGAAAGAATGATGGTCTACATGCATGTGTCTTAGTTAATTCTTTGAAACAATTTATTTTACTTACAGTCTTCGGTGTGTCTCCTTCCATTATCTCATGAACTGACTTTATGTTTTCACCCCCAAAATGCCACCACAGTGTCTCTTCATAAGATAACTAGTGACATACATATTGCTCGACTAATGGTGATTTCTTGGTTCTCATTTACTTGACCCATCAGCGACATCTGTCTGCGTTGAAAACTTTCTTCCCTTCAAAGCACTTTTCTTTTTCTCCCTTGACTTCCGGCATAGCACACTTGGCTCGTTTTTCCTCCTACCTTCCACTCCTCAGCCTCCTCTCCAGGGTCCTCTTCATCTCTCCAGTCTTTATACATGGCAATACACAAGGGCTCAATTCTTAAGACTTCTACATTTACTTCCTAAGTGATCTCACCCAGTATCATGTCTTCAGGAACCATCTACCTGCTGATGCTTCCCTAATCCAAGATCCCAAAGTAACATTTTCCAAACTGGGTTCCTGAAAGTGGTTTCCCTTCCCTCTCCTCATGATGAAATCCTCTTTAGTTTTCCTCCATGGCAACCCCATTCTTTAAGTTATTTAGGCCTAAAATCTTGGTGATGCATTTAATCCCTCTCTTTCACTCAAATCCTATATGCAGTTTGTCAGCAAACACTCTCAGGTCTACCATCAGAATAAATTTACCCCCTCTGCTGCCACCATCCCTGTTCACACTGTCATCTTTTTTTTTTGAATTTTATTTTATTTTATTTTTTATACAGCAGGTCCTTATTAGTCATCCATTTTACACACATCAGTGTATACATGTCAATCCCAATCGCCCAATTCATCACACCCCCCCACCACCGCCACTTTCCCCCCTTGGTGTCCATACGTTTGTTCTCTACATCTATGTCTCTATTTCTGCCCTGCAAACCAGTTCATCTGTACCATTTTTCTAGGTTCCACATGTATGCGTTAATATATGATATTTATTTTTCTTTTTTTTTTTTAGCATCTTTATTGGAGTATAATTGCTTTACAATGGTGTGTTAGTTTCTGCTGTATAAAAAAGTGAATCAGCTATACATATACATATATCCCCATATCCCCTCCCTCTTGTGTCTCCCTCCCTCCCTCCCTATCTGGCCCCTCTAGGTGGTCACAAAGCACGGAGCTGATCTCCCTGTGCTATGAGGCTGCTTCCTACTAGCTATCTAGTTTACATTTGGTAGTGTATATATGTCAATGCCACCTTCTCACTTCGTCCCAGCTTCCCCTTCCCCTCCCCATGTCCTCAAGTCCATTCTCTACGTCTGCGTCTTTATTCCTGTCCTGCCCCTGGGTTCTTCAGAACCATTTTTTTAAAACACATATATATGTATTAGCATACAGTATCTGTTTTTCTCTTTCTGACTTACTTCACTCTGTATGACAGTCTCTAGATCCATCCACGTCTCTACAAATGACCCAATTTCGTTCCTTTTTATGGCTGAGTAATATTCCATTGTATATATGTACCACATCTTCTTTATCCATTTGTCTGTCGATGGGCATTCAGGTTGCTTCCATGACCTGGCTATTGTAAATAGTGCTGCAATGAACATTGGGGTGCATGTGTGTTTTTGAATTATGGTTTTCTCTGGGTATATGCCCAGTAGTGGGATTGCTGGGTCATATGGTAATTCTATTTTTAGTTTTTTAAGGAACCTCCATACTGTTCTCCATAGTGGCTGTATCAATTTACATTCCCACCAACAGTGCAAGAGGGTTCCCTTTTCTCCACACCCTCTCCAGCATTTGTTGTTTGTAGATTTTCTGATGATGCCCATTCTAACTGGTGTGAGGTGATACCTCATTGTAGTTTTGATTTGCATTTCTCTAATAATTAGTGATGTTGAGCAGCTTTTCACGTGCTTCTTGGCCATCTGTATGTCTTCTTTGAAGAGATGTCTATTTAGGTCTTCTGCCCATTTTTTGATTGGATTGTTTTTTTTTTTTAATATTGAGCTGCATGAGTTGTTTATATATTTTGGATATTAATCCTTTGCCAGTTGCTTCGTTTGCAAATATTTTCTCCCATTCTGAGGGTTGTGTTTTTGTCTTGTTTGTAGTTTACTTTGCTTTGCAAAAGCTTTTAAGTTTTATTAGGTCCCACTTGTTTATTTTGTTTTTATTTCCATTACTGTAGGAGTTGGATCAAAAAAGATCTTGCTGCGATTTATGTCAGAGGGTGTTCTTCCTGTTTTCCTCTAAGAGTTTTATAGTGTCTGGTCTTACATTTAGGTCTCTAATCCATTTTGAGTTAATTTTTGTGTATGGTGTTAGGGAGGGTTCTAATTTCATTCTTTTACGTGTAGCTATCCAGTTTTCCCAGCACCACTTATTGAAGAGATTGTCTTTTCTCCATTGGCACACTGTCATCTTCTGTCTCCTGGATTATTTCAGACACTTTTTAACTGGACTCATTGTATCTGCATTTGCCCCTGTTGGTCTTTTCTCAACCCAGCAGCCAGAGTGAGTCCATTAAAAGGCAAGTCAGATCAAACCCTCCAGTAATTTCCCATCTCAATCAGAGTAAAATCTATAAGACCTATGTATTGGTTATATATCACCATAAAACCTAGTAGCTTAAAACAGCAGTCATGAATGATAGCTCATCTATCTTCAGGTCAGCTGTCCAGGCTAGGCTTGGCTGAATAGCTCTTTTCACTTACTTTTGCCAGTTATATATGAGTAAAAGCAATGGGCTTAATTCTGAGCTTAAGCCTTAAGAAACCTCATGTGTTTCCATTTGCCTTTTTGTGCTGGTCAACCCACTGGTCTCAAGAAGAAAACACTTTTATAAATGCAGCCAGGCCACTTAGCCAAGATTATCCTAGATGAGCAGATTTCCAGCCAACCTACCCTTGCATGGATTAGTTCAATTGAGATCAGCAGAGCCATCCAGCTGCCAAAGCAAATCAAATAGCTAAGCTTAAAGCCAAAGGGAAAGAAAGTACACTACACTTATAATGAGGCCATGGCAAGGATGTGGATCAGGAGTGCTGAAAAACTGAGGTCAATAATACGTTCTCCCCAAGCCCTGCATGATTTGCCCACCGTTAGATCCTGGACCCCTTTTCCTACTTCTCTCCCTCTTGTTTACTCTGCTCCACCATCTGGCTTCCTCCCTGTTCTGAAACATAGCTGGTTCACTTCTGTCTCAGGTGCTTTGCATTTATTTCCCTCTCTGCTTGAAATGCTTTTCCCACAGAAATCCATATGGCTGCTTACTTACTTTGCTTTCTGTCTTTATTCAGAAGTCACTAGCACATTGTCTTTTTGTTTAAAGAATAGTAAGAGGAAGACATGAAGCTCTGAGTTCCCTCAAAAATTTCAATTTATTTTTAGATAACACTTATGGAAAAAGAGAGAAATAAGAATATTCACTTTTTTATGGTCAGTGTTTTTTAATCATTAAATTTATTCATTTAATATCTGACAGATCATGTATTCTGCCAGTAGTATAAATTGGCATTTGTATATGAGCTTTTCCAACTGCTTATAAATATGTGGATGCTAGAGCAATTCATTATAACATTTAATTGTCAGACTTTGCATTTTCCTGAATAGGGCTGTAATCAGTGATCCAGAACAAAATTTAACCACTGAGAAGCAAGAAATTGCTCATATCCTTTCAAATTCAAAGCTGGTACCTCTTCGATTTAGGAAAAGAACACTACATGAAACAAAGTAAGAAGGTTTTACTTATCTAAAATGAGGATGTAGTATGTTATAAATGTATTTTTCAAATGTACTTTTGTATCTAATGGAAAAGTTTTTCTGCATGTTTTTGCTTTTTTCTATATAAAGGAAAGTGGAATTTTTGGAGTTCAGATCCCAGTTCTGCCACTTTAAGATATTGGGGTACACTTTGCCCTCCAGATGTTGTATTTAGAATTTAGGAATCATAGCCAGAACCATAGGCGATAATATGTGTGAAAAGACACAATATAGTAACTGAGACATTGTATGTGCACAATATATATTGGCTGAATTTCAATGACATAATATATTCAAAATTAGTATTGTTTAAAAATTATTACTTTCTGCCTTTTACTTTGTACTTTGTAAAATCTTTGGTTTGGTATGGACTTTTACAGTCTGCTAGTGCAGTCCCCTGAAATTTCTCAGTGACTTCACTGACAGTTGACATCTAGCCTCAGATTTAAGAGAATAGAAAACCCACCAGTTCCTGCAGCAGTTCTTTTATATTTTCAGACTGCCATAATTGTTAGTACTTTCTTATAACTTTTATCTTTTTATCTCATTCTTATTTTCTGGAAGCCTTTGTTTCCATGTCTTTAAATATTTGAAGGTATCATGTATTAATTTCCTAATGCTGCTGTAACAGATTACCACAAATGGTATTTTAAAACAACACAAATTTATTCTCCTCCAGTTCTGGAGGTCATAAGCCTAAAACCAAGGTGTTGACAGGACTGCATTCCTTCTGGAGGCTTCAGGGAAGAATTCATTTCTTTGCCTTTTTCAGTCTTTAGGGGCTACCTTTATTCTTTGGCTTGTGGCCCCTTCGTCCATCTTCAAAGCCGGTAATGGCTCGTGTTATATCAGTCTGAGGCTCCTCTTCTGTAGTCACATATCTCTCTGCCTTCCTCTTATAAAAACACTTGTGATTGCATTGAACCTACCTGGATAATCCTGGTTAATCTCCTCATTTCCAGATCTTTAACTTAATCACATTTGCAAAGTCCCTCTTAACCATATCATGTAAATTAACTAATTACGTGTCCTGAGGATTAGGATATGAATATCTTTCAGAGGCCATCATTCAGCTACCATATACCTAAACATCTCTTTCTTAAAGTAAACTTTTATAGAAATAAAACATTGATTCACAAAGTATACACATTTTAAATGTACACCATAGGAATTTTCACAAACTGAAAAATACTCATGTATCATTCCTAGACCAAGAAATAGGACATTACCCAAAAACCCTCCATGTGCTTCCCCTCAGCCAGTACCCACTTCCTCTGCCATACCAGGTTAACCTCTCTCCCTTGATATTGTAAATATAACTATCTAGTTATATACTTAACACGAAATCGCAAAATTTGGACGCTGTGTCTGGCTTCTTTTGCTCAATATTATGTTTGTGAATTTTATCCATGTTATTTGTAGTTGTCCTTTATTCTCATTACTGTATAGTATTTTATTGTATAAATATAGCACAGTTTATTTACTCACAGCTGTTGGTGGACATTTGGCAATTTATGAATAGTGCCGCCGTGAACTTTTGTGCATTTTTTTGTGAACATATGTACCCATTTCTGCTTAGTACACACTTACAAGTGGAATCGCTGGCCCATTTAGTATGCATATGTTCAGCTTTAAAAAATACTGCCAAATAGTTTTCCAAAGTGGTTGCTGCAATTAAAACTCCCACCAGTAGCAGTGGGAAGGTGCCAGTGGCGCCATATCTTTGCCAGTGCTGGGAATTGTCTATATTTTTCATTTTAGTTCTTCTTATGGGTATATATTGGTGATTTTCACTTGCATTTCACTGGAGACTAATGATGTTGAGCACTTTTCATATGTATATTGGTCATTTGGATATCCTCTTATAGGAAATGTCCATCTAAGTCTATTGGGTTATCCTTTTCATATTGATTTGTGGAACTTCTATATTCTAGTTATGCGTCCTTTTTTAAATTTTTTTTATTTTTGGCTGGGTTGGGTCTTCGTTTCTGTGCGAGGGCTTTCTCCAGTTGCGGCGAGCGGGGGCCACTCTTCATCGCGGTGCGCGGGCCTCTCACTATCGCGGCCTCTCATGTTGCGGAGCACAGGCTCCAGACGCGCAGGCTCAGTAGTTGTGGCTCACGGGCTTAGTTGCTCCGCGGCATGTGGGATCTTCCCAGACCAGGGCTCGAACCCGTGTCCCCTGCATTGGCAGGCAGATTCTTAACTACTGCGCCACCAGGGAAGCCCCATGCGTCCTTTTTAAGCTATATTTATTGGATGTATCTTTTCCTACCCTGTGGTCACCTTTTCATTCTCTTGACCATGTCTTTTGATGAACAAGAGTTGCTAAGTTTATAATAGACCAGTTTACCAATCTTTCCATTTATTGTTAGTGTCTTTTGTGTCTTCTTTACAAAATCTCTCCCTACCACCAACTCATCCCTCTGACTCGTAATGCCACTCAGGTCGTATGCGAAGTTGTTATAAATGCATGGTTGGTTTCTAGGCTTTTTTTTTCAGTCTCATCTACCTGTTATGCATTCCTGGACCAATATTATCCTGTCTTAATTAGTATTGTTATATATTAAATACCTAAAGCTTGTTTAGCTTTAATATTGTCTTGGCATACTCGGCTCGTTCCTCTTCAATATAAATTTTAGATTTAGCTAGTCTAGTTCTATGAAAAATCCTACGGGGGTATTGCTTACAATTATTGCAGTGATAGGCTTCACTCCCCTTATTCATTATTCCCAGAGGAGGAGGAGAAAATTCTGCTTCATAGAGTGGGAAGCAGGAATTGGCATGTGTAGTGCAGCCCTTCCTCTCTTTTTCTTAGGAGCCAGCTGTCTGCAGAAGTGCACATTCTCACCTATGCACTAAGTTTTACAGGGTCCCTCCCCAGCTGGAATGAGTGGGTTGATCTGTTTAATTCTAGTGTTAAGGACTTAGGTTATTGCTGCTACATTTCTAAGCCATGGTTTCCAAGTGCTTTATCAACAATAAAATTCATATGTAAGTCTTCATCTGCCTGATTCTTATTTCTCTATTGGTTAAGAACTTGGAGATGTATTGGTGCTACTTATTGGATACATAAAACCCCAACATGGAACTTTCCATTTTATAATATAAATTCCTATTTAATTATTTTATGTTTTCAAAAAGACTCTAGACTCTTTGAAGCTATTATGTCAACCTATCACTGTTAAACTGAGTTCTGTTTACCTTTGAGAAGCAATATAATGTAATGGTTATGAGCAATTTTCTTTGGCTCTGCCATGTGCTAACTGTATAACTCTGTAAACTTTATTTTTAGAATGTGGATAATAGTACTTACTTCCTAGAGTTATTGCAAGCATTAAGTGAACCAATACACATTAAAATGATTTTAACACAGACTAGTGTCTAAGAAGTTCTTAATAAATAGTAGCTATTATTATTACTTTCATTTTCTCAGCATTCAGAATTGTTTCAGGCACATAGTGGGCATTCAATAAACACATTAATACTAACGGATTAAATTGAATTAAGACGACCAAGCTTTCATGGCTCCACTCTGTGTTCACAAACTCTCATTTGGTTTACAGATTCTTATTTGCTATATCCTGCTTACCTTTCATAGAGACCTAGATTTTATAGAGGTATAACTTTTCAAGATCTCAATGAGCTACAAACTTACTATTTACATTATTGCAATTTCATTATACCTGCAGTTTTATGGGAATATCATAAAATTACTTAGGAAGGGAAGTAAAGAAACATCACCGAATCTTCAGATTTCTTAATATAAAGGAGATTATTGGTAGTAGGGTGTCAAAGTGTGTGTCATTGGGTTTTGCTTTATATTATGAAACAGAATTTTAGGACTGGCAGTCTTTGTGAGATAGTTCAATGCTATCTAAAGGCCATAAAGATTAAATAACTGATCTGAGTTTCACAGCTAGAACTATAGCCAAGACTGGAACCTCATCCAGCACTCTTTTTCTCTACTCTATTTTGGCAAAGAATGTTTTCAGCTACTCATAACTGAAAACCTGACTGACAGTGGCTTAAACAAGTCACGATTTATTTTCCTTATACAACCAGCTGCTTGGAGGTAGGCAAGTTGGTTTTAGTTCAGTGGCTCAGTGAGGCGCAGCTCTGGGCTGGCTTCCCTGAGATCGTATTTGCCTCTCCGACATGGTTGCCTGGTGGCTACAATGGCTCCTAGCATCATATCCCTGCCATGTTCACAGGCAGGAACTCTTCCCGTGCCACTCTCTTATCAGGACAAAAGAAAGTCTCTCCTGGAAGTTTACTGAAAGAACTGGGTCCCTTAGTCACTTCTAATTGCAAGAGGCTAAGAAAGCAAATTCTGTGGTGGGAGAGAGGCAAAGAAGAGGGTTAGAAATGGCTGTCGGGTAGCCCTGCAACTGTGCCAGGCACAAATGTGCTATCTCTGCTCCGTACTGACTTTGTAGCACTTTGATATAAGTTCTAACGTTAAAGTCATTCATGTATTATATACCGTAGCTCTGGGTAATTTCTTCTCTGTCTGCCACAGCTAGCAATCTGGAATAAAAAGAGGTTTATACCTCATCTTTATCCAATATGTGCATTTTCAAAATATTAATTTTTTTGGTACTTTTATCGTTTACATCAAATTTAAATTTGTAATTTAAATATAATTATTAACAATTTTATTTCTTAACAGGATAAGAACTCAGTCTACATTAACTGAAAGTATGCTTTCTCATAAAGTACAATTTGATGGTAGGATCATATCAAGGTAATTGTCATTTTACTAAACTTTTTAATCCTATGATTATAAAAAGGTATTTTCTTTTCAAATAGAAATAGCAATAATAATATTAGTTAAATTTGTCACATTTAAGTGAAAAATGTGAATTTAGCACAAACGTTTTTAGGTAATATATATTTAATCTGTTACAAAAATTATGGGAAGTATGAGTCTAAAAGAAAAACATTTCAATTAGAAGTTATTTAAAATGTGATTTTAAAATGTCTTTCAAAAAGAAATTTACAAGTGAATCTTTAAAGATACATATTACTACTAGAAGATTCTAAACTATTTAAAAATCAACGCTTATGTAAGCTGCTTTATTTAATTTCATTTTAATGGCTTAAGTTAACACTAAACTATTGGTAGATGTAAAGTGACAAATTCTTAAATCTGTTATCCAGTCTTATAAACTTCCAGTAATACATAATGCTACTTGATGTTCTACATGAATATTAAAGGTAGGGTGGTTTTTTAAAAATTATATTTGTTCAGTGATTTTAAACTTGCCGTGAGAAAAAGTAATAAATGTATATCTATCTCTGAGTGGCTTCTTGCAAGCTCAACATTTTTTTTTAAGGTCTTTCACTGTATCTTACGTCTATGCCAAAATAGTAATCTATATTGTAATATATCCATATTCGTATCAGTGTAAGATAAAGCTATTTTCTCCATCCAAATCTGACTTAAGTTGACACTTCAGCAATCTCTGTCATGGTTTCCCATAACTCTTGCCCATTACCACACATTTGAGCGAGTCCTGTTATCCCTCCTTGATATACACTATCCATTTATTATTAAATATGAAAAGTATCCTACTTGAAAATCTTTGATATTATTCTGCTTTTCTAGAAATGGACGTGATGCTTGCAGAGAGCTGGTTGGGCTCTTTTTGACTCATGACCAGTCCCTTACAATTTATGAGTATCGGCAATTTGGGAAAAATAGGTTTGCCATAAAACATTGTTACAACTCTCAAGATGATTACTTCCCAGAGAAGCTGAATAACTTTACATTTTTGTCATTTAACTTCTAGAACAAATGTGCTTCCTTTTATTCAAAAAAACATTTATTGTCATCAGCATGGACAAAGAAAAGGAAAACAATACCAACTTGGTGATTTTTATACTGTAAGTTGAGCGTGTGTGCGCGCACATATGTTTTACTCACTGGTGTTGGATTTTGAGGGGTCCTGTGGGGCTAGCGGAGCAGAGTTTCTAGTTTCCAGTTTATTTTTTTCCCTCCTTCCTGAGCAGGGACATTTGTGTTGGCTAATGGTTGATATTTCCCCAGGAGGTTCTGTCTCTCAGCTCCAGATCCCAATGGTCTGAATCTAAGCATAGCACTTATTCCCTGTAACACTCCCTCCACCACCACCAATTCCACAATACAAGCCCAGGAGAGCTTGTCTCTTGGTACTTTTAAAGGCCCTGCCAGGCTATACCGCTGGGTAAGTGGCCACTTCAATAGTACCAGGAGTAATTCTCCACCTAAGGCAGGCTTATCTTCTGAGGACACAAATTTTTCTCCACATGGGGCACTTGGCTTCTGGAGCCATCATATATCTCCTAGTTAGCTTATCTTCCTTGTGATTTCCCTGCCTTGCACGTGTCCTGGCGTACAGCGTATAACAAGGATTCCCTAGCATGAGTCCATCATAGGTAATGTCAGAATTTGCTTAGTGCTCTTAAATTTTAAATTGTTACATTCATGTCATCTCATGATTAAAATGTAGCACTATCCACAGTGATCCTGTAACAAAAATATACTCATAGGCCAAATCACTGGAAACGGAACTGTGAATAACTTAAAAACATTCCCTGCTTTTGTGGGAATTACAGTCTAATGGGAAACAGTCCGAAGGGCCAGATAGGAGGGGCAATGACCCAGTTTTGTCGAGTCAAAGGAGGCTTCTTGGAGAAAGTGCCATCTAACCTTGACCTAGGTAGGCTGGGATACGTAGATGGAAGAGGGTAGGGAAAGGCTTCCAGGTGGAGGAGACAGCTGGTGCAAAGAACAAAAGCATGAAAGACATGGCTTTTTTTGAGAACTGAAAGTAGTTCAGTGTTGTTGAACTCTGCTTCAAGGTGGGGGTGGGCAAGAGACGAATCAGAGCTTATTAAGGGCAGCCTTTTGTTAAAGACTTGTCGAAAATGTCTTGGGGAGTCACTGAAAGGGAAGAGGTGGATGAAATGAAGGGAGGTGGCATCATCAGGTTTGTGATTTAGAAAGACTTCTCTGGTTGCAGTGTGGGGAATGGATTGAAGACTAGTACAAAGGACCAGATTGGACTGAACTACATTAATCTAGGAAGGCAGTTGAGACAACCTGAATTAGGCGAGTGGCTGTGGCTATGAAGCTAATTAGAAAAATTTTTTAAAAAATCTTCAGGCAGTAGAATCATAAGATGTAGTGACCAGCTGGGTGAGGAGTTGGGGGTGAGGAAAACCTTTACATCTCAAACTTGGATTTAATACATTATGCATACACTCTATATCTGTATCTATTATCTATATCTATATCTGTGTGTATGTCTCTTAAGCCAGCCTCTAGAGATTGAGAAAATTAGCTCCAACTCACATTTCACAACCTGTAGGAAGAATGTTTAATGCCTATCCCAGATAGATGAAAGTTACCTCTAGCCCTGAGCTGCTGTCTCTAATAATTTATTTGTTCTTACTGTCCCTGTTCCATATTACTTGAACCAGAGGTGGAGCTTTGCTCCCTCTTATGATTTCCAAGAAAAAGAGAGAGAGAAAGAGAGAGAGAGAAGAGGGAAGGAAGGAAAGAAAGGAGGAAGGGAGGGAGGGAGGGAGGAAGGGAGGAATGGAGCAAAAGAGAGAGAGAGGGAAAGAGAAAAAGAGAGAGAGAAAGAGCCACACACAAACTATATATATGATACCTTGGGTGTGAGGCAGACATTTTGAAGGGGATATGGAGGGAGGTTTATATTGCAGCAGTGTACGGAATTTACAATTTGTTATTAGACATTCTTATTCTTAAAAATATGTCCTTTGAATATTTCCCATGGTAAAGGCCCTCCTCTCAATTTTCTGACTCCTTCCACCTCTTGCTCTTCCCCACAATCTTCTATTTCTTTGTGCAGAAATATTGAACCTTATCTTTCTTTTTGGGGGGCATTGGGTCTCTTTTGCCTTCCAGGTGTTGCTCTGGAACTTATCTTTTCATTTCTATATGCCCCATCAAGGTCTTTTTTCTAAATACTCCCTAAAATAAATTGTAATGCCAGCTGTTAAGATAATCCTTATAGAAACATGCACTTGTGTCCATAGACACCCACACATAAAAGTGCACCCACATATGTTCACTCACATACATACGTATATTGCTTTGGATGCACTGACACAGACCTCATAGATGTACCGTTACGCACACATGTATGTATACACACATATGCTTAGATGCATAACCCTGCTACACATATCACGTAGTCTCTTTAATTGCTTAAATAATAATTTCAAGAAAATTTATATACATTTCAAAGAGTGAAGAAGGTACTTATAGTTACAAGTTTTCTAAAGTAAATGCTCCAGGATAAAGGAGAGGAGAGAAATCTCTTCCCTTATTTTCAAAAGAGATAATTAAGCCTTTTGTTTTAAATTTGTGTTTGTCCATATTTGACCATATTTATTTGAGAAACTCAGAAATTAAAATAATAATTTTCTAAGTTTGGATTAAGGATTTTTGAGGGGAATTTTTTCAGCAAAGCCTTGATGCTCTAAATAGCTTAAAATTAATTTTACATTTATGTAATTGTTTGTCATCAAAAGACCAGGTGAAAGAGGGTGATGAACCTGTCATAGTTCATCGATTTGCAGCACATCTTTCTGTGGATCAATAGCTCTATTTCTGTATTTTGGGGTGTCATAATTTCCACTGAAATAACTTGTCCTTTCTTCCTCTGATTCTAAAAAACAATTGGAGTTCTTATTTTTTTCACATGAATTGTTGAATCTAAGATTGTTCTAATTGGGAGATTGGGAAATTAGTTCTATTTTCCTATATTATTAGCTGAAGCCTGTGTTGTTTCTAAATATTCTCTCAATATACTTTTTTATTAGTATAAAAGTATATCACATCAGATATAATCAAACTTGAATATTTAAAATTAGTATTAGTTGTAGTTTACTTCTTACATATTTTATAGTTTAAATAATTCAATTTGTTCATTTCTTTAGGGTTCAAACTTGACATTTTTGAGCTCTGATCATCCCAGACTTCCAGAAAGCATAAAAGAAAACACATTGCTTACACTTCAAATCACAAATATTGATCAGAGAGCTTTGGATTCTCTCAAGTAAGTCAAACATGCATTTGTCATTTTGGAGGTAAGTGAAAACATTATGTTTATTATATTAAAATGAGATTCTATATCAAAGCATTTTGATTTTAGTTAAGATTTATATTTAAAAAAATAAAGCATAGCTATACATATCCATTTTATGTGCTATATCTTGTACTCAAATACACTCCATGTGTGGGAACAGTTATAATCAAGTAGAAATTTAAAATGTCCCATTTTAAGTTAGTTAAAGTACTTTATTAATTTGCCTGTGCTATAACATTTTTATTTTACCGAATGCTACCAAAATAATACATTTTAAAAGATGGGATACAATACAATATAATAACAACTTTTTCCACATTTTTAGTGCGATGCTTTTTTTAAGCACTAAAAAAAGTCTTGGGTCCCACATGCTTGTGGTATTCATTGATTGATAATACATATAATGAAAAAACAATGCTATGAATCAAAAGCTTTTAAATGAATTTTGGGGTTTTTTTTTTCTTATCACAGAAAACATATATGCCATTCTTGTGGAGTGTTTTTTGGTGCTAAATATAATCAAGATAACAATAATTGGTGTACTCTCTGTATATTAGAGGCCATTTGCCATAAATTGGCTATAAGGAAGTCTGTGCTTCTTTGTCTTTTACTGTATTGTTCAATATGATTGCATTTTTTTTTTTTTTTGCTTTTTAAAATAACATTTTTACACTTTATACATTTAAAGGTAAAACTGCTTTTAAATTTAATAGTTTTAATTAAGTATTTTAAAAGAACATTGAAATAGCTACAAAACTGAATATAATGTTTAAAGGTAGTTCTTGGAAGGTTTAAGGATTTTAGCTTTTGATTTATCATATTTAATTCTCCCAAGGATTAAAGCAGGGAGCAAATGTGGGACTTGATTAATCTCTAAGCACTCTTCCAACATTCTGTAGCTTATTAAGAGTGAGAATTTATTTGAGAATTTCTTTGAGTCTAGAGCAGGGAAAGCTTAGAGTTTCCATACTCAAGATTGCAAAACAATATATTTTTATCACTGCGAACATGTCAATTGCAGAACTGATTATGTGGAACATGATGATGTAACCAATGAAGAAGCCAATGACAGATTGGTTTTCAAGGCCATTCAAGGTGTGTGTCATTACTATAACTCTCAAGTATTAATTTTCAACCATTTTCTTTGTAAGTAGTAAAGCAGTATTTTCCAGATATTGCTTAGTTTTTTGGCACTTGATTTATATTTCCTATTTGCTTTCCTATCTTTTTATAAATTTATACACACATACATGTTTAAAAATATTTTTAGTATTTCTCCTACTTTAATGATCCTGTCTAACTGAATAACTAGTATTTTATGATTTATGAATTTAAAAATTTTAGAAAGTACTAGATAGTACGGGTTTTATTCATGAAATGAATATAAGTGATTTTTGCAATATAGTACTTGTCTTATGCGTTAGATGATATCCTAAAGAGATTTGTGGCGGCCTACTGTGAAAAAAAAAAATACTAGACTGGGAGCCAGATTCATGTTTGGAGCCGTTCATTCAGTAGACATATGACTGTGTATACTCTTGCACCCCTTTCTTTATATCTAAAATAGGGATAATAACCTCTTTTATTAACTTTCAGAGTTGTTGTAGGTGATAAGTGAAATATATGTAGGTTTTGTACTCTAAAGCATTTTATAGATTTATTTCTAGAGTCCACTCTTGTAATCAGTACAGTATACTAGGCTCAAATAGACAAGCCCTTTGTTGTCTCATAGTCAAGAAGGCAGGAAGGCATTAAACAAGTAATCACAGAAGTCAACATATAATTTATAAATTTTGATAAATCCTGATTTATCATATAAAGATGATATGGGAGTAAGAAGGCTAAAAACAGATTTAAAAGTTGTCTGGGATTGGTATTTGAACTCTCAAATATTCTTGATGCCATTGTTACTAAATAGTTTTCTCTGTTCTATCATGATCAATATGGTATTTGTCATGATTGTTATCTAGTGACATCTGTTTTTTCTTCTAATGTATTATATTTAATAACTGCTCTGGTAAAGTTACCTATATTTTCTCAAGTAAAGATGGCACAAACTGCATCAAATGAAATCTGTCCCACAAAGAGAATGAGCCTAAGAATATAAATTCTTATAAATTCCTAGAAGAAAGGGTTACTTTAAATGTATAAGTATAGGATAGCATTCCAAAGCCTTGATGCTACTTAATATATAACCTACAGTTTGAAGATTTCAAACTATTTTAGAAATTTTGAACTGATGAATTGATGTCAGGCAGATCACTCAAAAATTTGTAATTCAGTTGGTAATTACAAAGAAAGAGGAAAGAGATGAAAGATACGGGCTTGATAGATGAAGAGGAAACCTGGAAAATTTTAAAAAACTAAGATTTTATTTGTAACATTTAGGTTATTTTCATGCTGATAAAGTGAACCATTATTTTCCTATATATAAAATATAACACTTTCACCACACAGTGGTGCTATTGTTCTGGTATATTTTACATGTGATTTTGTATATAACCCCCTTTACTAAGAGCATTCTATTTTTCAAAGCCTTTTGTCAGTCATACGTATGATCTGGTTGCATATTCACATCCCTTATGTCAGTTATATCAACTTTAATTTTCTTACCAGAGAGACAATTGCAATTTGATACATTTGTGCATAGGGATAATTTGTTTCCATCTCTCTTCTTCTTAAACAGATGTGCTAAAAGAACAACTATGTAAAAGAGATGTTTGTATTTTGACTGGATTGAGAAAATACCTTCAACAATTGGACAAGGAAGGAAATGGACTTTTAGATAAGATTTTAAGCAAGCTTTAAAAGTATTTCACTTAGAAGTGTCCGAAAATGTATGTACCACAGATAATTCTCTGCAGTGAATGACATATTATTCTTCAGTGGTCTTATTCACTTTTCTACTGAAATTTTTTAGTAGTTCATTTGTCTCCTTCTTTATGCCTCATTATCAGTGTTAAGCCATCAGGCAAGTCCTGCTGATTTTTTAAATGTCGACATTCATCCGTCCCTCATATACTTATTAAGAGCCTAATAAGTCGGCATTGTTCTAAACTCTGAGAAGACATACTCTGTACTCTTAATGTCTTCATAAGTAAAGGAAAGAAAAATATAAATGATTACAAAACAACATGATAAGTGTTAAATAGAGAATGCTTTCAGAACATGTGAGATAAATTGCAAGTCAGGTTATGGAGAAGGAAGTTCATAGGATTCCTGGAGGTGGGTATATGTCCGAGCTGAGTTTTGAAGGATGAGGAGGAATGAAGCAGACGAGAGGGGAGAAGGAGTGTGGATCAGACAATGGCTACTTCAGGAAAGGGAGAAGCACATGTGAAGGCTTCCAGGGGACAGGGAGTGCGGCAGGTTCCAGGAATTGCCCCAGAGGCTTCACCCCTACCTTTCCCTCTGCTGTGAGTAATCTTCCACCAGACCTTTGCATGGCTGAATTTTCACATCATTCAGGTTTTCTCTACTAAGAACACTACACTGACACCTCCATCTAAAGGAGCATCCCATCTGATCCCTGATCCTCTCTATACCATTTATCCATTTTGTTTTCTTTATACCACTTTGTATATATTCTCTGGCTCTGCCTGCAGTAGAATGGAAGTCCCATCAGGGCAGAGACCAAGGTGCTTCTTGTTTCCTGCTCTATTTCTAATACCTCGAATAGAACCTGGCGTTTGGCAGGTGCTGAATAAATAGACGATGCATGAGTTGAAATAGATAGATAGGTGGAAGGAAGGAAAAGAGAAGAATGGAGAGAAATAAGCCTAGCAGTGTCCATTACATTAAAGCTTTGCATGCTATGCTCAGAAGTTTGGATTTTATCCTGAGTGTATATGAATTTGAAACATGTCTACCTCAAGGGTTTTAGATAAGGCATTCTCTTGCATTGTTCTCTTTTGCTTCAAATCGTCTTGTCACAAGATATAGTACATTTTGTGGGAGGAACACTGGAAATTGAATTTATGAGATAAAGGTTCAAGTTCTAGCCTTAGCATTTGAACTGTGTGATCTTGAGTAGGCCTTTTCACTTTTCTGACAGACAGACTCTGCTGGAGCAATCCAGAGACAATACTTATAGTCAGAGTTGCTTTGAAACTCAAATGAGAAAATTACATGCCTTATCAATTGTAAACTTCTGTGCCGGTATGGTATTGCTTATTATTGCTGTGCCATACCTGTCTTGTGTTTTTTTACAATATTTAACCTTGTGGCCCACCTAGTGACACACACTAGGGATTATCTAACTTCATCTCTTCCTTGCATTAATAATAATAATAATAATAGTAATAAAACAGCAATAGAAAATTAGAAAGATGTGGTGTCTTATACCCTGTTTTTTCTTTTCCTCTATAATATCACTGGAGACTGCCCATGCAATGAGAAGCAAAAACAAGAACATAAGAATCACCAACCTGGTTCTAATTCTGGCACTAGTTTTAGGGAAGGCAAAGTCATTCTTACTAATTTGAAATTTTAAAAAATTGGTATGCCCCCTAAATTGCCTAATTTATAGAGAGATACTATCAATAAATATACCTTAGTTTTTTTTCAACTGAATTATCATTTTCCATCCTGCACCATATTTTAGAAAGAGTTATATAAATTTGTTGCCACTTTTGGTAAATTATTCAGTTCTTGAAAAATGTTTCTTTTAAGCTTCTAGCATTATCTTTTAATTCTAGTATCCCTTGAGTTGGGTGAGCAAATTCATCTTCTATCCATATTACGTATGATTTTAAAGATTAAGCTCATTTTCACACTTAAAAGGTCATTTTATAGACCTTAAAGTCTTTTTATGTACAGGGCATTACAACAGACCAAAAAAATGTATGAGTTGTTGAGAACTGCGGGGGGTGGGGCAGGGCGTCTTAAGTTTCCTTATTAAATTTTAATTGAAAAAATTAGGAGGAAATGGAAGAGAATATTTTGGGGGTAACCATTATTTGTCAGTCACCTTGCTAGGTGTTTTATTTATATTCTCATTTAAAGCTAACAACTTGACTGAAATATTGAAAATCTATTTATCTGAGTTTAAGAAAATCTCATGCTGTATTTTTTTTGGTTGTTGTTAGGAACTTTATGAATAGAATATTCTATTAAATAGTGCATTTGCCGAAGAAGTAAGTGGCAATAGTAAAATGAATAAATTGGCATAAGGGATCTACTCAAAACAGCACCTTTCAGTGTAAATCATGGAATAATTGTTAGAGTCATTCAAATCTCTTATACTTTCAAGTATGAAGACTAGCAGAAGTACAGTCAGTATCCTGATGCCTTTTGGAGGCATTCCAGTAAGTGAAGTGACTTCTTAATTGTCACTGATATAATACATTAAAGATAATGAAATGGTCAAATTCAAGTGAATGGTAAGCATTTTTTATTGAAAAAAAATAAATTTAAAAAGATACATTTGTGATTTATTGCCACTCTTAAATGTTTCTTAACTTTATGGAACTGTCCACTACAGAGTTCCTCTAAATAAGCTTTTTTAGTGCCTTTGATTGGATTTATATGTAACTTTTTGGAATTTTCTTATTAAGTCCACTACCTTGTCTAGGGCTACAACAGATGTAACAAAATACTATTATGATGATTATTGTTGTGGCCATATATAACTTAAAGGTGTAACAGCGGTCTCTGTGTGATCATTTCTAGGATTTTGAGTCTTTGTGGCTAATTCTAAATGGTTATGGCAATGGCAAGGTTGATTACGGAGAATTAAAGCGTGCTGTTATTGGTGAAATGAATGAATACAGGAAATCATTTGTTCAAAGGTAACTTGAAGTAATCTTTCAAATAGTTACTTTTAATAGATTTTTAGGTTCATTCTTTCAAATCTTTAATGAATTACCATTGAAAATGTTTTAAATTCCTTTCCCTGTAATGTATTTTGGGTTTAGTAAAACACAAACACACACATACACATACAAATCTACCCAGTATAAAGCAAAATAAATTATGCCTATGTTTTAGGAAAATATTATAAAAGGAAAATAAAATCTGAAATTAAATTTCAGTTCACAAATTACTAATTCCATAAATTGCTGGCTCCATATAGTTATATGTCTATATCTATTATTAAATATTTCCAAGCCTCAGTTTCTTATCTCACAGAACTGGTCTAAGGTATTACATGTAAAATTATGAGCATTATAGCTGTCCCAGTGTCAAGGCTCAATGCACATTATCTTAGGATGATGACTAAAACATGTTTCTCTACTTTTTAAAACTTTTTTTTTTAAAATTAATTTATTTATATATATTTTTTATTTTTGGCTGTGTTGGGTCTTCATTTCTGTGCGAGGGCTTTCTCTAGTTGCAGCAAGCGGGGGCCACTCTTCATCGCGGTGCGCGGGCCTCTCACCGTCGCGGCCTCTCTTGCTGCGGAGCACAGGCTCCAGACGCGCAGGCTCAGTATTTGTGGCTCACGGGCTTAGTCGCTCCGCGGCATGTGGGATCTTCCCAGACCAGGGCTCGAACCCGTGTCCCCTGCATTGGCAGGCAGATTCCCAACCACTGCACCACCAGGGAAGCCCTCTACTTTTTAAATATGCATGCTAAATGTTAAAATGAAGATTAAAATGATCATGTTAAATTGTAATTAAAAACAGGAGCTCTGACTTATGTAGGAGAGAAGATATTAGGTTCTGGTAGCCATTTTTAGAGCATGCTTTTGAGCAATGTAGTTTTCTTTTTCTTTTGTATATGTACCTAATATAAAATGTATATTTCTCTAATACTGAAACAAAGCTATTGTGAATAGGGTAGTATGAACAATTACATCAGGTACAAATCTCAAATAGAAAATATCAAAATCTTTATCTTTACTGGCCAAAAGACAAAATAAAAACCTTATGTTAAACAAATTCACCACATAATATTTATAAATTTGCATATATTTTTACCTTACATGTCCTGGTGATAGGTGTGAGTATCAGGAGTAGAAACTGGAGGGTTGTCTCTTTCATAAGTCTTGGTCCTGGGAATAGAGGACAAAAGTAGACTTAGTTTGCTAGGGCTACCATAACAAATACCATAGACTGGGTGACTTACACGATAGAAATTTGTTGTCTCACAATTCTGGAGGCTAGAAGTCCAAGATCCAGGTGTCATTAGGTTTGGTTTCTCCTGAGGCTGCTTTCCTTGGCTTGTAATTAACTGGCTATCTTCTCCCTGTGTTCTCATGGTCATCCCTCAGTCTGTGTTGTCTGTGTCCTAATCTCCTCTTCTTATGAGGATACCAGTCATATTGGATTAGGGCCAGCCCTAATGATTTCATTTTAATTTAATCACCTCTTTAAAGGCTCTATCTTCTGCAGTCACACGCTGAGGTACTGGAGGTTAGGGCTTCAACATATGAATTTTGGGGAGGATGCAATTCAGCCCATAACAGGTACCACATACCTGTGACATTATTGTGAATAAACAAACTTGATTCCAGTTTTGACTCATCTGCAAATGTAGGATGTTGCTTTTGGTCAGTTGTATGTTTCTATGGACCCACTCCTCTTCTCAATAAAATATATTTTATGATCCTCAGAATTGCATTGAATTAGAGGAGTGAAAAAACAACTAGCATTTCGAAAAGTAGTGTTAAATTTCAGGAAATAGAGTAACAAAACCCATTTAAGAATTATTTAACTTTCTCATTGATTTTAGTAATGGAACATTTGCAGGTTTACTTTTTGAATCAAAATAGTCCTGGTCATTTGCCTTGGCCATTTATCAATTTCATGTGATTCGTAGAGCTGAAAGTTACCTGAGAGGTCTTTTACCCAATTCCTCAGTGTGCAGAAGAGGAAAGCCAGGGTAACAGAGGTTAAGTTACTTTCTCAAGGTCAGGGTGCTAGAAAGTGGCAGTGCACCTTAAGTGCAGGTTACCGAATATCTTGCTCCAATATCTTTCTCCCTGTTTTCATGATGCTTCCTTCATATACCACTTTAGTACTTTAAACTGTCTTGTTTAGAGGTCAAAAATAACCTACTGCAGAATAGAAAATTAGGTTCTAATGATTTCATAGAAAAAAATAACACTTCTCTCTTTATTTAGGTCTTTATGAAACTGGATTTTAACAAAACAGGCAGTGCGCCTGTTATAGACATAAGAAAATGTTATTGTGCAAAGAAGCATGCTCAAGTAATTTCAGGTAATTATTACAAGTCAAAATGCATTAGATTTCTAAAATGTGAGTTAAAGTACTATCTTTAAATTATATTAATTTATAGCACGGACTTGAGGCCATTAAGTGAGGAATTAAATAATTATTTTTTAAACCAGAAATGTGAGAGCTTTCTTTTCTTTTTTTTAACATCTTTATTAGAGTATAATTGCTTTACAATGGTGTGTCAGTTTCTGCTTTATAACAAAGTGAATCAGTTATACATATACATATAACCCCATATCTCCTCCCTCTTGCGTCTCCCTCCCACCCTCCCTATCCCAACCCTCTAGGTGGGCACAAAGCACTGAGCTGATCTCCCTGTGCTATGCGGCTGCTTCCCACTAGCTATCTATTTTACATTTGGTAGTGTATATATGTCCATGCCACTCTCTCACTTTGTCCCAGCTTACCCTTCCCCCTCCACGTATCCTCAAGTCCATTCTCTAGTAGGTCTGCATATTTATTCCCATCTTGCACCTAGGTTCGCCTGACCATTTCCTTTTTTCTTTTTTTTTTTTAGATTCCATAAACATGTGTTAGCATACGGTATTTGTTTTTCTCCTTCTGACTTACTTCACTCTGTATGACAGTCTCTAGGTCCATCCACCTCACTACAAATAACTCAGTTTCGTTCCTTTAAATGGCTGAGTAATATTCCATTGTATATATGTGCCACATCTTCTTTACCCATTCATCTGTTGATGGACACCTAGGTTGTTTCCATGTACTGGCTATTGTAAATAGAGCTGCAATGAACATTTTGGAACATGACTCTTTTTGAATTATGGTTTTCTCAGGGTATATGCCCAGTAGTGGGATTGCTGGGTCCTATGGTAGTTCTATTTTTAGTTTTTTAAGGAACCTCCATACTTTTCTCCATAGTGGCTGTATCAATTTACATTCCCACCAACAGTGCAAGAGGGTTCCTTTTTCTCCACACCCTCTCCAGCATTTATTGTTTGTAGATTTTTTGATGATGGCCATTCGGACCGGTGTGAGATGATATCTCACTGTAATTTTGATTTGCATTTCTCTAATGATTAATGATGTTGAGCATTCTTTCATGTGTTTGTTGGCAATCTGTATATCTTCTTTGGCGAAATGTCTATTTAGGTCTTCTGCCCATTTTTGGATTGGGTTGTTTGTTTTTTTGATATTGAGCCACATGAGTTGCTTGTATGTTTTGGAGATTAATCCTTTGTCAGTTACTTCATTTGCAAATATTTTCTCCCATTCTGAGGGTTCTCTTTTCATCTTGTTTATGATTTCCTTTGCTGTGCAAAAGCTTTTAAGTTTCATTAGGTCCCATTTGTTTATTTTTGTTTTTATTTCCATTTCTCTAGGAGGTGGGTCAAAAAGGATCTTGCTGTGATTTATGTCATAGAGTGTTCTGCCTATGTTTTCCTCTAAGAGTTTGATGGTGTCTGGCCTTACATTCAGGTCTTTAGTCCATTTTCAGTTTATTCTTGTGTATGGTGTTAGGGAGTGTTCTAATTTCATTGTTTTCCATGTAGCTGTCCCAGCAGTTTTCCCAGCACCACTTATTGAAGAGGCTGTCTTTTCTCCACTGTATATTCTTGCCTCCTTTATCAAAGATAAGGTGACCATATGTGCATGGGTTTATCTCTGGGCTTTCTATCCTGTTCCATTGATCTATATTTCTGTTTCTGTGCCAGTACCATACTGTCTTGATTACTGTAGCTTTGTAGTATAGTCTGAAGTCAGGGAGCCTGATTCCTCCAGCTCCGTTTTTCTTTCTCAAGATTGCTTTGGCTATTAGGGGTCTTTTGTGTTTCCATAGAAATTGTGAAATTTTTTGTTCTAATTCTGTGAAAAATGCCAGTGGTAGTTTGATAGGGATTGCATTGAATCTGTAGATTGCTTTGGGTAGTAGAGTCGTTTTCACAATGTTGATTCTTCCAAGCCAAGAACATGGTATATCTCTCCATCTATTTGTATCATCTTTAATTTCTTTCATCAGTGTCTTATAATTTTCTGCATACAGGTCTTTTGTCTCCTTAGGTAGGTTTATTCCTACATTTTATTCTTTTTGTTGCAATGGTAAATGGGAGTGTTTTCTTAATTTCACTTTCAGATTTTTCATCATTAGTGTATAGGAATGCAAGAGATTTCTGTGCATTAATTTTGTATCCTGCTACTTTACCAAATTCATTGATTAGCTCTAGTAGTTTTCTGGTAGCTTCTTTAGGATTCTCTATATATAGTATCATGTCATCTGCAAACAGTGACAATTTTACTTCTTCTTTTCTGATTTGGATTCCTTTTATTTCTTTTTCTTCTCTGACTGCTGTGGCTAAAATTTCCAAAACTACGTTGAACAATAGTGGTGAGAGTGGGCAACCTTGTCTTGTTCCTGATCTTAGTGGAAATGGTTTCAGTTCTTCACCATTGAGGATGATGTTGGCTGTGGGTTTGTCATATATGGCCTTTATTATGTTGAGGAAATTTCCCTCTATGCCTGCTTTCTGGAGGGTTTTTATCATAAATGGGTGTTGAATTTGGTCGAAAGCTTTCTCTGCATCTATTGAGACGATCATATGGTTTTTCTCCTTCAGTCTGTTAATATGGTGTATCACGTTGATTGATTTGTGTATATTGAAGAATCCTTGCATTCCTGGGATGAACCCCACTTGATCATAATGTATGATCCTTTTAATGTGCTGTTGGATTCTGTTTACTAGTATTTTGTTGAGGATTTTTGCATCTATGTTCATCAGTGATATTGGCCTGTACTTTTCTTTCTTTGGGACATCTTTGTCTGGTTTTGGTATCAGAGTGATGGTGGCCTCGTAGAATGAGTTTGGGAGTGTTCCTCCCTCTGCTATATTTTGGAAGAGTTTGAGAAGGATAGGTGTTAGCTCTTCTCTAAATGTTTGATAGATTTCACCTGTGAAGCCATCTGGTCCTGGGCTTTTGTTTGTTGGAAGATTTTTAGTCACAGTTTCAATTTCAGTGCTTGTGATTGGTCTGTTCATATTTTCTATTTCTTCCTGGTTCAGTCTCAGAAGGTTGTGCATTTCTAAGAATTTGTGCATTTCTTCCAGGTTGTCCATTTTATTGGCATATAGTTGCTTGTAGTAATCTCTCATGATCCCTTGTATTTCTGCAGTGTCAGATGTTACTTCTCCTTTTTCATTTCTAATTCTATTGATTTGAGTCTTATCCCTTTTTTTCTTGATAAGTCTGGCTAATGGTTTATCAATTTTGTTTATCTTCTCAAAGACCCAGCTTTTAGTTTTATTGATCTTTGCTATCGTTTCCTTCATTTCTTTTTCATTTATTTCTGATCTGATCTTTATGATTTCTTTCCTTCTTCTAACTTTGGGGTTATTTTATTCTTCGTTCTCTAATTGCTTTAGGTGTAAGGTTAGGTTGTTTATTTGAGATGTTTCTTGTTTCTTAAGGTAGGCTTGTATAGCTATAAACTTCCCTCTTAGAACTGCTTTTGCTGCATTCCGTAGGTTTTCAGTTATTGTGTTTTCATTGTCATTTGTTTCTAGGTATTTTTTGATTTACTCTTTGATTTCTTCAGTGATCTCTTGGTTCTTAAGTATTCTGTTGTTTAGCCTCCATGTGTTTGTATTTCTTACAGATTTTTTCCTGTAATTGATATCTAGTCTCATGGCATTGTGGTCAGAAAAGATACTTGATATGATTTCAATTTTCTTAAATTTACCAAGGCTTGATTTGTGACCCAAGATATGATCTATCCTGGAGAATATTCCATGAGCACTTGAGAATCAATTATGTCCATCTTGTTTAATGTATCATTTAAAGCTTGTGTTTCCTTATTTATTTTCATCTTGGATGATCTGTCCATTGGTAAAAGTGGGGTGTTAAAGTCCCCTACCATGATTGTGTTACTGTCGATTTCCCCTTTTATGGCTGTTACCATTTGCCTTAGGTATTGAGGTGCTATGTTGGGTGCCTAAATATTTACAATTGTTATATCTTCTTCTTGGATTGATCCCTTGATCATTATGTAGTGTCCTTGTCTCTTGTAATAGTCTTTGTTTTAAAGTCTATTCTGTCTGATATGAGAATTGCTACTCCAGCTTTCTTTTGATTTCCATTTGTATGGAGTATCTTTTTCCATCCCCTCACTTTCAGTCTGTATGTGTCCCTAGGTCTGAAGTGGGTCTCTTGTAGACAGCATATATATGGGTCTTGTTTTTGTATCCATTCAGCCAGTCTACGTCTTTTGGTTGGAGCATTTAATCCATTTACATTTAAGGTAATTATCGATATGTATGTTCCTATTACCATTTTCTTAATTGTTTTGGGTTTATTATTGTAGGTCTTTTCCTTCTCTTGTGTTTCCTGCCTAGAGAAGTTCCTTTAGCATTTGTTGTAAAGCTGGTTTGGTGGTGCTGAATTCTCTTAGCTTTTGCTTGTCTGTAAAGCTTTTAATTTCTCCATCAAATCTGAATAAGATCCTTGCTGGGTAGAGTAATCTTGGTTGTAGGTTTTTCTCTTTCATCACTTTAAATATGTCCTGCCACTCCCTTCTGGCTTGCAGAGTGTCTGCTGAAAGATCAGCTGTTAACCTTATGGGGATTCCCTTATGTGTTACTTGTTGTTTTTCTCTTGCTGCTTTTAATATTTGTTTTTTGTATTTAATTTTTGATAGTTTGATTAATATGTGTCTTGGTGTGTTTCTCCTTGGATTTATCCTGTATTGGACTCTCTGTGCTTCCTGGACTTAACTATTTCCTTTCCCATATTAGGGAAGTTTTCAACTATCACCTCTTCAAATATTTTCTCAGTCCCTTTCTTTTTCTCTTCTTCTTCTGGGACTCCTTTAATTCGAATGTTGGTGCATTTAATGTTGTCCCAGAGGTCTCTGAGACTGTCCTCAATTCTTTTCATTCTTTTTTCTTTATTCTGCTCTGCAGTAGTTATTTCCACTATTTTATCTTCCAGGTCACTTATCCGTTCTTCTGCCTCAATTATTCTGCTATTGATGCCTTCTAGAGAATTTTTAATTTCATTTATTGTGTTGTTCATCATTGTTTGTTTGCTGTTTAGTTCTTCTAGGTCCTTGTTAAACATTTCTTGTACTTTTCTCTATTCTATTTCCAAGATTTTGGATCATCTTTACTATCATTATTCTGAATTCTTTTTCAAGTAGACTGCCTATTTCCTCTTCATTTGTTAGGTCTGGTGGGTTTTTGCCTTGCTCCTTCATCTGCTCTGTCTTCTCATTTTGCTTAACTTACTGTGTTTGGGGTCTCCTTTTCGCAGGCTGCAGGTTCATAGTTTCTGTTGTTTTTGGTGTCTGTCCCCAGTGGCTAAGGTTGGTTCAGTGGGTTGTGTAGGCTTCCTGGTGGAGGGGACTAGTGCCTGTGTTCTGGTGGATGAGGCTGGATCTTGTCTCTCTGGTGGGCAGGTTCATGTCTGGTGGTGTGTTTTGGGGTGTCTGTGGCCTTATTATGATTTTAGGCAGCCTCTGTGCTAATGGATGGGGTTCTGTTCCTGTCTTGCTCGTTGTTTGGCATAGGGTGTCCTGCACTGTAGCTTACTGGTCGTTGAGTGGAGCTGGGTCTTGGCATTGAGATGGAGATCTCTGGGAGATTTTTGCCGTTTGATATTACATGGAGCTGGGAGGCCTCTTGTGGACCAGTGTCCTGAACTTGGCTCTTCCACCTCAGTGGCACAGCCCTGACGCCTGGCTGGAGCACCAAAAGCCTGTCCTCCACACAGCTCAGAGTAAAAGGGAGGAAAAAAAAGAAAGAAAGAAGAAGATAAAATAAAATAAAATAAAATAAAGTTATTAAAATAAAAAATAAAAAATAATTTTCAAGAAAAAAATATATTTTTAAGTAAAAAAAAAAAAAGGACAGAGAGAACCCTAGGACAAATGGTAAAAGCAAAGCTATACAGACAAAATCACACACAGAAGCATACACATACACACTCACAAAAAGAGAAAAAGGGGAAAAAATATATATATCGTTGCTCCCAAAGTCCACCTCCTCAATTTGGGATGATTCGTTGTCTATTCAGGTAGTCCCCAGATGCAGGTACATCAAGTTTGTTGTGCAGATTTAATCCCCTGCTCCTGAGGCTTCTGGGAGAGATTTCCCTTTCTCTTCTTTGTTCGCACAGCTCCCGGGGTTCAGCTTTGGATTTAGACCCGCCTCTGTGTGTAGGTTGCCTGAGGGCATCTGTTCTTCACTCAGACAGGACGGGGTTAAAGGAGCAGCTGATTCGGGGGCTCTGGCTCACTCAGGCCGGGGGGAGGGAAGGGTATGGAATGCGGGGCAAGCCTGCGGTGGCAGAGGCCGGCGTGACGTTGCACCAACCTGAGGAACGCCGTGTGTTCTTCCGGGGAAGTTGTCCCTGGATCACGGGAGCCTGGCAGTGGCGGGCTGCACAGGCTCCTGGGAGGGGAGGTGTGGATAGTGACCTGTGCTCGCACACAGGCTTCTTGGTGGCGGCGTCAGCAGCCTTAGCGTCTCATGCCCGTCTCTGGGGTCCACGCTGATAGCCACGGCTCGCGCCCGTCTCTGGAGCTCCTTTAAATGGCGCTCTTAATCCCCTCTCCTCGCGCACCAGGAAACAAAGAGGCAAGAAAAAGTCTCTTGCCTCTTTGGCAGCTCCAGACCTTTTCCCAGACTCCCTCCCGGCTACCCGTGGTGCACTAGCCCCTTCGGGCTGTGTTCATGCAGCCAACCCCAGTCCTCTCCCTGCAATCCGACCTCCGAAGCCCGAGCCTCAGCTCCCAGCCCCCACCCTCCCCGGCGGGTGAGCAGACAAGCCTCTCGGGCTGGGGAGTGCTGGTCAGCGGCATTCCTCTGTGCGGGAATCTCTCCGTTTTGCCCTCCGCACCCCTGTTGCTGTGCTCTCCTCTGTGGCTCCGAAGCTCACCCCCTCCGCCACACCCCCCCCACCGCCCTGCCGTCTCCGCCCACGAAGGGGCTTCCTAGTGTGTGGAAACCTTTCCTCCTTCACAGCTCCCTCCCACTGGTACAGGTCCCGTCCCTATTCTTTATCTCTGTTTTTCCTTTTTTCTTTTACCCTACCCAGGTACGTGGGGAGTTTCTTGCCTTTTGGGAGGTCTGAGGTCTTCTGCCAGCGTTCAGTAGGTGTTCTGTAGGAGTTCTTCCACATGTAGATGTATTTCTGATGTATTTGTGGGGAGGAACGTGATCTCCGCGTCTTACTCTTCCGCCATCTTGAAGCCAAACAGTAAAGTTTAGTATGTTCTTTTACTATAAACAGCTGAGGCCCTTCCTGAGATACAGCAAAGTTTAATTGGAAAACTGTGGGAATTCCAATCAGAGAGATCCACGTAATTCACTGCTTAACCATTTACTGTCTGTGTCCGACCAGTGGAAATAGCCTACTTAATGTCAGAGATTAAAAATAGAATGAGTTAATCAAGTAAAATATCTTCCAGCAAAGATTTTCATAGGCCTCTGAATCCTGTGTTTGCAGTAATATTTTCTAGCTGCAGTTATGAGTAACTGCTTCATAAAGTAACTAATGCCTTTAACACATTGCATTACTGTGTTATCAGCCTATAAATCATGAAACTATTTACTTGTGTTCTTCTTTCCTCATTTCTAATGGGAATGAAACCGAGTTGTCTAAAAGATTAACAAATACAAGAATATCTACAGTAGTAACTATTATTTTGCCTATACATAAGGATACACCCTGTCAGACGCTTTTAAAAGATGCTTCAAATGTGTGTTAAAGTCCTCACCATTAAATTCTAGTTCATACAAGAAAATGTTTAAATAAATTGAAGGGTAGTTTGACATAAGATTTCAAATTGTTGGAAAGATTTCATCAGGTGACTTAAGTATTTCTTTATCATCATCAGCCATTTCACTGAACTTTTAAGGACATTGTTTCATAGTCAGTACTATTTTACAGGACATTCCACAGAGGAAGAAATCAAAACATCTTTTCTAGAAACATTGAAAGATGCCTGCAGTAAGTCTGATGAAGTGTCATATGGTGAATTTGAAGATAACTATGAAGGTCTAAGTATAGGGATAGTAGATGATGAAGATCTTGTTAATATCTTACGTACTCCATGGGGGATCTAGTTTTTTAAAATGAGTATGTAATCAGTACTAAGCATTTTAAAGGAGAGATGAATTGAATGTTAAGTATCAAACACTGGAATGTATTTTTCTAGGGCTCTCATTATTCTGTTTGTTTTCTCAAAAAAGTTGAGCCTGGAAAGAGAAGTATTCAGAAAGATAGATGTAAGGGTATGTGTAAATTCACACACATGTACGAGTGCTCGCCTGCTTATAAGTTTATAAAGATCTGTCTTTTTGATTTATTACTTATCTTGAATAAGTAATTATTCAAGTAATTTTAGTAGGTCATATTTTATTAGCTTTCATAGAAAAGTAACGTCTGTATCAAACAATCGGTGAGCAGCTATACAGTAATCACGTTTCTTGTCCATTGATTTTTTTTGCTACCCATTCCCCAAAATATAATTGCCACCATTCTCAATTTGATGAACTAGACTTGGGCCCAAAGCCTATGAGACTGAAATAGTTCAGCTTGCTTCAAACATCTGAAAATGTTAAATGAATTAAAGGATATGCAAAAGAAACTTTCCATGCAGTGTGATTATAGATGTTTTCTGTACATAAATATTTAGAATGGTGGAGGCTTACCCCTCAAATGCTTATTTAAACACTGACTTGTCTTGTGAATTCTTGTCTTCCAAATCATGTACTATTGCTTGTTCAATAGAGCACAATGTAATTATTCTGGTGACCAGTTCTATTTGTTCTTTTATTCTCTTTTTAACTGCAATTCCTATTACCTGCACAGAATTATTATTTAACTAGAAACAATACAAAATGGGAAGAGAAATATTTTCTTAGAATATTAAATAAAGACCTCAAAAAGTATGTTATCACTTGTATGGACTAAGGGATAATTTAGTAATTCTTAACCAAAACGTAAAAAGTTCATTTGTGTCCTAAAATGAATGTATGCTATCCTAAATAACACCTCTTTTTGGTATACTAAACAACTGAAACATTTTTTTCTAAATAGATCTTATTTAACAGTTAGATGTAATCATTCTTTATAAATTCTTCTACGTTCCTCACATCTCTTTGGAAATACAGAGAGAAGAAAAAACTTTATAGAGTTATTTTCAAGTTTGTGATTTAAAATTTTATGTATTAAGATAAAACAAACTATAAAAAATAGTGTCAAGCAAAATAAGAAGTGGTTGAAAAATGAAAATACTGTGTAGAATATGAATTTTGGCATATAACTTCATATCTTTGACAACATTATCAGAAATGTGATGTGTGTGAACCCCATAAATTTAAAGTAGTACTTTTTCAAGATTCGAGGAGGTACTAAAACTTTCTACTGAAATATCAGAAACAAAGTATGCATGGACATTTTAGTGCTATTTTCTCTAGCTAAATTCTTTATTCCTTCTTCAATTACGTTATTGTAATTAAAACAATATGCTAGAAGATGTTTTGACAGAAATAAGTCTATAACACTATTTCTGAGTCACATTCTTTTTCTTGGAAAAATTTATCCAACTATAGTCATTTTAAACCCTACAAATTGTTTTCACATTAAAATGACTAATAACTCTGGGTGTTCAATATGCATGTAATATTTTTCATTGGTAAATTTTTATTTAGTTCTTCTTAACAAATCTATTCTTAATATTGTTATGTCATATTTTCCTGTGAATATAATCAGAAAATGTATAGGCTGTCATATTGGGGGAAAAAAAGGGGGCAGGGAGATTCTTCCAGGATTTAACATATTAATATAACAGCATATTCTTCAATAAACCTCCACCCTCTTAATATAAATATTCATGTGATTATTTGCAGGAATTTTCTCTGTTTAGGAGATGTAACTTCTTGTAGTTAATTTCTTATTATTTTACACTCTCATTTCCATGTAGAGCTAGAAAATACATGTTCAGTATGTTATTTGGCATATTTTGTTAAATTATAATTGGTGGCACAATAAATCATTCTGCTTTTGCCTCACTGTCTGCATTCTTCTTTGGTATAGTAAAAATCTATTGTTTAGTATTCAATTTAATAGAAGAGCATTTAATAGAAGTTACATTTTCAAACATCCACAACATAATAATTGACTTTTGAAATTATATTAAAAATATAGTCTTCCTATTCTAAAAATTCCTTGATTAGCTTTAGGATACTGTTATATGTTGTAACGATGTTACATGAAGTTTATGGTTAAGAGTATTTCATTGTTCTCTAGATCTTTAAAAGGTAGTTATTTGTTTGTGGTATAGAATTGCTTTTCCAGGTAACCATACTGTTTATTGAATTCTATATATTGATTTTACTGTTTCTATTCTTATAAGTAAAGTTTTACAGAATTTTCAGGGAAAATTTATATTTAATTAGAAAAGGGATATTATTTAGGAACTTTTAGCTGTATTTTAATTAGGAAAGAATATACATTTGTATGATGGAGCAACTAGAGTATAGTATAGATAAAAGTATATGTTTCTGTTTTAAATTTTATGGTATATGTACATATGTACTTAATAAGCCAGTGATTCTGCACAGGGAGAGTCACTTAGGATAATTCATAATGTAGATGCAGCTGTAAAACACATCTTAGTTTATGAATTACTTTGGATTTCTAGTCAATCTAAGTTGTCAGTTACTTCAGGAGAGAATTGTATAAAGTAAGCTGTGCTTACTGCAGATTATCTAACATGCATTTGTGAGATTACAGTTTATGCTATAGTGCTTGCAAAATAAAATATGTACTGTGATAAATAGTAATCACTACTAGGTTGACCAGCAAGAAAAAAACATCTACAATGAAAGTGCTTAAAGAAGTAGAAGGGACTGAGCCTGTATAACAGAAGCCAAGCAAGAGAAGAGAATCCACTGGGTTGACAGGGCTTATTAGAAACTGATGAGAGAAGAAGCTTGTGTCATTGCCTCCTACTTTTATTTTATGGTTATACAAACTTCTAAGGACAACTTACGTATTGGATGTCTTCATACAGTAAAGAATAAATACTCCATAGTGGAGCCACTGTTCATTTGATCATTACTTCATTCATTCAGTCATTTACACCTATTGTGTAGCACTATCCATACAATTGCCCAAGGCAGAGGTATTCTAAATTTTTCTCACACTCTGTATATCCACTCAGTCTCAAGTCCTTTGGTTTCTTTCTTTTGAATCTGTTCCTTTCACTATTCTCAATTGCTTATGCCTTTGCTCAAGCTTTTACCGCATACCCCCTCATCAATTCTTTCTCTTCCCCAGTCCTACTTCAACCCATACTACATATTGCTGTTGGAATGATCTTTCTAAAATGTACACTTCTTCCATGATTAAAATCTTCCCCTGGTATACCATATCTTTTAGAAAAGTTCCAACTGCTTCCCTTAACATGTAAACCTAAATGATCTGGTCTCCCTAAGCTCCTTTCTCTCCACTCAGCTCACTCTCCATGATCCCCCAGCCATTCTGAACTACTTACAATTTTTAAAATGGCTTGTGAGGTTTCAAACTTCTCTGCCTTCAGAATTGCTCTGCTACTTTTGTCCAAAATTATTTCTTCCACTTAGTGCATCTAAATTAATTCATAGTTGTGTTCTGATACTACCTCAAGAACCATGTCTTTTAGAAAGCTACATCGGACAAACTCTTGAGTCTGATGTAGTTGCCCTTCTTTGGGATCCTCTTGGCACCTTGGATGTGCCCTTAATCCAGCATTTATCACTTCATACTATAGTGATTATTTCGCTTATGTTTCTCCAACTAGATTGTAAGCTTCTTGAGGATAAGAACCATATCTTATTTAACGTTATGGTGTCTAGCATTGTATCTGACCTGTGGTAGGTGTTAAATCAAAATTTGTTGACAGGATACACGTGTGATTTACTGAGCCTCGACTGTTAATGGTTCTTACATACGAACACTTTTGCATTAAAACGTTTTAGCATAGACCATGTACATAGTATGAATGTGCACTTTAGTGCAAACTTCAACTACAGGGGCAGTAAGTTTCCCTAATAAAGAATGCACAGACTGCACTTCATCAACAAGGCCTCACGGCTCAGGGGGTACTATATTCACTTCAGTTAGCTGGGACTCAGTCATTATCGGATGCCTAGGTAATTAGCCTCCTAAACACAATGGGTTTTAGTCATGAAAACAGTGTCTTGTTAGAGTCCTAAATGGTCTTGTGTCCACCTACGGATTAGAATGACTTCTGGCTGACCAACTGTAACAATGCGGTAACCAGATCCCTCCCCTGGAGTGTGGCTGCTTCTTCCTCTGGTGAGCATTTCAGCATAGCATTGATTGGAGTTCCCAAAAGGACAGACTGCTGGGATTTCACCGAGTTTACAGAAGAGGTTTGGTAATCTCTCTGTGCCTCCTTGCTAAGATGTGCTTCTTTAATAAACGTCTGTACGTTTGGCAGAATTTACTCTGAAATTTATTTCGTTATAACTGGGTAGTGAGGATAAGAGGAATAGCTAATTCTCACCTACCTCAAAGATTTTAGGGAGGGTTGGGCAGTCACAGTTAACTACCATAAAGAACCTATTACTTGTGTACAACTAAATTAGCTACTCCTAAGTTAGTTGTTAGGTCACAGCTGCAGTTCTCTGTCAGACACTACAGTAGGCATCACGGACCCAAATACGGCATGGCACAATGCCTAAGGTAGTAGAGTTAGAAATTCCAAAACCTAATTCATGATTGCTATAACACAGGCATAAACTAGGCACAGTGGGGCATGGAAGGGCTGCCTGTGTCATCCCAGGGGAATAATAATAACACACCATTCTGAAAATATTCGATTTATTAAGGTATTATTGAGATGGCAATTAAAAGGTTCTATTGATATATATATAAGCTGAAACAGAGAAGATTTTGGAGATTTGATCATGGAGATTTTAGAAATGTATTAGTGGATACACATTTTCAGATTTCTCTCTTTAATAACCTGCGTAAGCTGATTTGTATAGTTTTTGGATATCCAAGCAAGTAAAGTCATTTGGAAGGATTTGAATAAAAATTACCTCTCTGGTGACAAATTTTAGGCCAAGAGAAAACAATCATGGTCCCTGTTGTGTTTAAGTATTCTTTTTATCAAGTTAGAATGGGATTTCTGAGCCATGGCTGAATGAGTTTAGATATAAATGAAAAGATTCCTCACCCTTGCAACTGTATGTTGAGTTTTCTGCGATTTTCAGATGGTGAGAAAGCCAGGGTGAAACAAATGACTGCAATTCAAGGAAATCATTGTGTGTCACTTATCAAAGTTGGACACTTATAAAGTAGTTGAAGAGATTCTTACAGAACTTTTAAGTTGTTAAGGAAAAGTAATTTGGGGGAAGTATTCAGGTGACCACCACATCAAAGAAAAGTATGTGCTTATAGTAATATTTTAATGTAAATGATGTTGTGGAAAGAGCACAAGCTTTAAAGTCAGTGAATACTGCTTTCAAACCTGAGCTCTGCTACAAATCAGCTATACGACTTTGGGAAGCAACTTAGTATCACTCAGTCTCTACTTCTGCATCTGAAGGTTGAAATAAGGGTTGAATATAGATATAGAAATGGATATACTTAAAGATGTTAAGTGTAAATACATATCTAGATACAGTACTTAGCCCAATCTAGCAGACAGATGTAACTCAGTATACATTTAGTTCCTTTGTTTTCTTGCTTGAAATAAAGTAATCAAATGTTTTCCTTATTTTTTTCTGATTAATCCCAAATGGCAATCATAAGAGCTATTCTTTTTTTTTTTTTAATATCTTTATTGGAGTATAATTGCTTTACAATGGTGTGTTAGTTTCTGCTGTGTAACAAAGTGAATCAGCTATACATATACATACATCCCCATATCTCCTCCCTCTTGCGTCTCCCTCCCACCCTCCCTATCCCACCCCTCTAGGTGGGCACAAAGCACCGAGCTGATCTCCCTGTGCTATGCGGCTGTAGAGCTGTTCTTTTAAAGGGATATATAGTATGGGTAGAAATAGTTTGTATGTCACCATTTACTCCTGCATCTAATAAACTTCTCATTATTATCAATTCTCTTCCTTCATCAGAGCCCATGAAGGAAATTCAAAATCTTGTATTAAGGCTATCAATTCTTTAGTGATTAGTAATAAAATGTATTGTTATTGAAATTAATTGAAAGATGATACATATGGAAGACTAAGTTTATATCTATACAGACTTTAGGCGACATTTCTAATATCTTTGGTGTGTTACAGTAAGACAATAGACTGCCTGGAATTCTGTAAGTGATTGTTTTCCAAAGATGGCTGCAACAGTATCCCATCCCATATCGTGTTCTTACATACTGAATTTGGCTTCACATCAAGAAGTGGGGTCTATTTCCCCTCTGCTTGGTTGTGGATAACTTGTTACTTCTTTGTAACAAAGGATTATGGCTACAGTGATGCTGTGTTACTTTTCAGACTAGGCAAGAAAAAGCCACCTAGTTTTTGCTACATTTGTTGATACTTGAGCGACGTGGGACTGCCAAACTGCAGAGGTTATATGCAGGTGCTCTGATCAATAGCCAAATCTGCACTCGCAGATAGTAGATAGTATCAACTGTCTGCCAGGTGAGTGAGTCATTTTGGGTTAATTCCAGTCCCAGCCAACATCTCACTATAGTTACATGACAGACCCCAAATGAGAACCACCCAGCTGAACCCTTAGCCCTTCCATATTCTTTTTTTTTAAATTTCAGATTTATTGAGATATAATTGATCCATAACTTTGTGAGCAAAATAAAATGGTTGCTTTAACCTGCTAAGTTTTGGAGTTAACTTTTATATAAAAATAGTTAAACAAATCCTTAAACTTTGAATAAAGCAAGGATATTAAAAACATTTTGTCAAATATTCAGGGAATTTAATTTATATGGCAACAGTTTATAAAATTCTTTTGAGACACTAAAGGAAAAAATAGACATGATAAGTCTATATGATTTCAGTTGTGTGGTAGAAAGTTATCTGATGGAATGTGTAATACACAGAATCCAAAAGGTCATACTTTATGAAAGATAAACCAAATTGAATCGTAATGTAAAATGAAAACCTTGCAGAGCATGTTATTTTACCACTGCAGCAGTTACTCTTTATATTATATTAGTTCTGGCAAATAGTTTACTTATTATGGTCTTAAATTAAGTATCATATAATTTTCTTGCTGAGAATATTTGCTTATTTCCTCTAACAGTTTCACCAATGACTCAAATAAATATGGCAAGATAATTTGTAGAGATAATAATTTATGTTTGGTTCTTATTCCTATAAGATACAGAAGAGAATAAAAGAGATCCCTCCAGTCCTATTCCAAGAAGACAGGCAAGCTTTTGTTTTTATTGTTCCAAGGTCTGAAGCAGAAATGCCAAGAACTCAAATCAGGATCTGAACCTCACCTATCTTGAGTGTGTGTGTCTGTGTGTGTGTGTGTGTGTGTGTGTGTGTGTGCGTGTTGGAGGGAGTTTAAGTAGATTATAATGGATATGGGTTCACCTGGAGTGGAAGAGTAAAATTTGAGTTTCTACTGGGACAGAGAAGGAAGGGTTTTCCTATGCTAGATCTTCATGGTAACAAAGTAGAATAAAAGGTGCTTTCTGTCCTCAAAAAGGCTTATGGGTCCTGGAGACTGCAGATCCAGAAGTCAATGATTATAGTAAGTGTGACAAGTGATTGACAACATAGATATAGAAATAATACTCTAAGTGAGCACATGTGCATTTGTATATGTGTCATGACAATGGGGGAAGAGACAAAGAAGATGATACGTAAGCAAGTTTAAATGTTACCTAAGGCAATGAAGGCTGGAAGGCAGAGGGAGGGTAAGATTTTGATGTATTTCCTATTTATGTTTTTCTTTTGTATTTCAGTATCACATAGAAGGTAACTATTCTATTTCTGAAATTTCTTGTGAACAATTTAAAACCCACTTTCAGGTTTCATCTGTAATGCCAGAAATATTAGGACTCCTTTTTTACACCCTCCATAACATTCTCTTTATCTGTTGTATCACTCTGCCACTAGTATTTGTCTAAATCAATTATTATCTTCCTTGAGAGGGCAGTTGACATTTTTAACTGTTCATCACTATATTCTCATAGTCTAGTGCAATTCCTGGTTTTGTGTCTGGCACATAAATAGAAAATGAATATTTGTCCACTGACATAATACATAAAATTGTATCTACCTCAACAATACCACTACTTTTGGATCATTTTTATATCATATATTTTATGTTGTTTATCTTGTCTATCCTGTCATATTCTTTATGATTTCTATATGAAGAACTGATATTTTTGAAAGTTATGTTCAAAAGTTACTGGAGTTATTTAAATTCCACACCAACTTCTTCTAAATGTTTGTATTTTACCCTTTTAAATGATCACTTTTATCTTCTTTTTATTATTTATGAATCACTAAAGTAGTTAGTTTATAAAACATCCAAAGACTTTTTTTTTAGTTTTCCTGTAATCTTTTAGTTATTGACGTTCTAAGTGCTATACTCTATTGTCCTCTGAAGAAAGATGTATGAGTGGAAAAGATGTTGGACATTGGCCTTTCTTAGTATGGCTCCTATAGCCACCATGCAGTAGGGACAACTTGAGATTAGTCTTAGATCACCTGCTTTCTCTTTCAGGCTTCTGGAGACATCACTCCACTGTCTTTGGTAGTCTGAAGCACTCTTAAATTTGGTTTCCTGGTGGTAATCTGTTCACTCTCCTTCTGCTTTTGAAGTTTAGTGAATTCTTTTTTCTTGAAATTTAAGGCTTTTATTAGGACATATTCCAGTGTTGACTTCAGCCTGTTCATTTAACACCAGACATATTTTCTGATTTTTCCATTTCTCACCTTAGTTATTTTTCAGAATTTTTACATTATAATGTGGATTATCAATTTTGCTCTATTATTCAGGTATTTTCTTTGAATATTTTAAGGTTGGATTGCAATGATATAATATCCATATCCATATTTCTTATATTAAATGTTTGCTGTTCTCCATATTTTTCTTGACTATCTTCTATTTTATAAATGGCACGTTCATATGTCACTATATCCTTTTTTTTGTATTAAAGATCCATGTTTATATGTCACTATATCCTTTACTTGTATTAAAGTTCTTTCTTTTGCAGTGGAGTCAGATTAATGTTTTCTGGTTTTCCTGTTACCTTGCAAGCTCCCCCGTCCCATCCCCAAGTTAGGACCTGTCAATTGCATCTCCTGAGCCAGCTTTTCCTCAGAACTCAGTAAGAAGAAGTTATCTTTTAGAAAAATGAAACAAAAATACGTGTATGCATGTGTGTATGTGTACACACACATTTATTTTGTACAATCCCTGTTCAGTATTATTTTCCAATTAAATCACTGAATTGTAGTTTCTTCATTAAGAGTTTCACTGGTGTTCCTTATTGTTGGCTAATTCTGAAGCTACAGATAAACACTAATCTTAATTGAAAGCATTTAGCCTAATTGTTTTTTACCCTTAAGCAGGCCCATAGTACTTCTCCTTTGTTATTTCCTTCAGCAAATATATACCGAACATTTACTATATATGTCAGGCACTGTGCCAGGCACTGAGAGTATACAAACACAAACCACATAGTTACTACACTTGTGTGACTGTCTCATATGGGAAACAGCTATGTTATACAAATATAAGCCAAATTATAAAATATCAGGAACTATGGAAGTCCCAGTAATGTAATGGTGGTGGCTAACCAGAGAAAAGTTCTTATAGGAATTGAAACCAGAGATACTTCTTAAAGGATGAGGAGGAGTTATTTAGTGAATACCAGGGATGGAGATGGGAGAAGTGTGGAAGAGAAAGGCATGAGCAAATGCACAGAAGTAAGGACCAGCATAGTAGGTGGGGTGTGTGTGTGTGTGTGTGTGTGTGTGTGTGTGTGTGTGTGTGTGTGTGCATGCTCCCATACAGTTTAGTTTTGCTGGAATTTGACTAGTCCAACAAGGAGTGGCAGAAGCCCAGAGCAGGTCCTGGAGAGCCTTGTATGCATTATAAAGGGACTTGGATTTTATACTGAAGGTGAGTGGTTCTTAATCTTTGGATAATGTTCCCCTTTGAGAATCTGTTGACAGCACTGGAACCTCTCCAGAACAGCGGGGGGAGACTTACACATGTTCATAGATTAAAGGGCTTGCACTCAAGACACTTCTTATCTTCTGCTCCAAATACAAGCAAATGACAAAATATTAAATGAAATTAACTGACAATAAAGTTATTTTGTGTGTGCATTGAAAATAAAGAATAAGATGAAAACTGTAAACAACAATAACATTGTGCAGGAAGGGATTGTGAAAGATGACATGATTGGCTAGGGGTAGAAGTAGAAATACTGTTACATTTTGCTAAAAATTCTAGTTAAGTATTCATGTCAAAATTTTAGCAGAAGTCACCAAAAAGAATAAAAATGTAATCTACAGTTTTAAAATCATCATAGATAAAAGAAAACATAAAAATATTTATCAAATGGAAGGTAAGTAGGGAAGGAATCTAAAAAAACTTTGGATAAACAGAAACCACAAAATAGGATTGTAATAAAATCCTAGTATACTAGTGACCATAATAAATACAATTGGGCTAATTTCACCAGGCAGATTTTAACACATTGAATAAAAAGAATAAAAATTTTAGCCACATACTGCTTATAAGGGACACCCAAGTTAAATAATTAATTACCTAAATCAAAACCACACAGAAATGGATGAGGGAATATATACCATTCAAAAAATAACCAAAAGAAAGTTGATCTAGCTAAACTAATATCGGACAAAACAATGTAAGGCAAAAAGCATTTATGAGAATAAAGCAAGGGCACTACTTAAGAATAATAAGAAGATAAAAGGGAAGGAGATTAAAAAATATGAGGTACTGATGGAGTACTAGGTAGCCTGGGACAAGATGGGGTCAAGGGTACACAGGATGAACTTTAAGATTCTTGAGAAAGAATAGTGCAGTTGGTTGAGAATGGATGTAACCTAATTGTTGGCAGGCCTCTCTTGTGGTTAGAAAAATTGGGGTAGAGATGAGGAGGCGTGCATTTTCACTTGTGTCCAGTGGCTATTCAAAAAAAGCTCACTTTGAAGCTTTCCCAAGTTATTCTGGGAGGCTTGAAAGTGGTATTTCATATGCTCCCAGGACCATTCTCCCAGCTGCATTAACTGAGCTTATGGTCGACTGTTCAAGGATAAATTCCTAGTCTTAGTACTGGATCGGCTACCTCCTCTCAGGACCATGTGGTTCACATTTTTCTTATGGGTTTGCTGAAAGCAAAAATAGGAACTGCATGTACATAATAAGCACAAGGAGGCTGATTACTCAATGAAAGTTTACTACTCTTATTTTGACAAAACTACAAAACATCAACCAAGATTGTTCTTGTCACTGGAGGTTCACGTATTAAAGATCTTTCCCTGTATTAAAGAGGCTTACCCATTTTATATTCTACACCCCCCTTTTCTTGACATAGAATATATGGTTGTCAGTGGTATAGAATATATGGTTGTCAGTGGTCTATACCCCTTCTACAGAGGGCAGCCATGAATGGGAGCTAAGGAGCTGGTGAGCACATATTAAGGTGGCAAATGAATGTTAGGTTAGATTTAAATCTGGGGGGAAACTGAAAGCCTATTCCTTGAAATGACTGCTAGGCATCTACTCTTTGAACAGTACAAGCATTAGTTAGGACTTCTCCTCCAAATGCTAGCAGTCATAGTATGGGGCTGAAGTCAGCTATTGGGCAGATTTCAGGCATCAGGATAAATCCAGATTGGCTTTTCTCATTTGCTACATTGTTTCAATCCACATGACAGATGGTAGTGTCCTGGTATAAAATGATATCACTGGATTAGGATGACAGCTATTGGGGAGTTCAAATTCTGATCATACTTTGAAGGTAGAGTCAAAAGGATATTCTAGGGGAGGAGGAGAGAAGATGGCGGAAGAGTAAGACGCGGAGATCACCTTCCTTCCCACAGATACAGTAGAAATACATCTACACGTGGAACTGCTCCTACAGAACACCCACTGAGCGCTGACAGAAAACGTCCGACCTCCAAAAAGGCAAGAAACTCCCCCCGTACTTGGGTAGGGCAAAAGAGAAAAAAGAAATAACAGAGACAAAAGAATAGGGACGGCACCTGCACCAGTGGGAGGGAGCTGTGAAGGAGGAAAGATTTCCACGTACTAGGAAGCCCCTTCGCGGGCAGAGACTGCGGGTGGCAGAGGGGGGAAGCTTCGGAGCCACGGAGGAGAGCGCAGCCACAGGGGTGCAGAGGGCAAAGCGGAGAGGCTCCCGCACGGAGGAGCGGTGCCGACCAGCACTCACCAGCCCGAGAGGCTTGTCTGCTCCCCTGCCGGGGCGGGCGGGGGCTGGGAGCTGAGGCTCGGGCTTCGGTCAGATCGCAGGGAGAGGACTGGGATTGGCGGCGTGAACACAGCCTGAAGGGGTTAGCGCACCACAGCTAGCCGGGAGGGAGTCCGAGAAAAAGTCTGCAGCTGCCGAAGAGGCAAGAGACTTTTTCTTCCCTCTTTGTTTCCTGGTGCGCGAGGAGAGGGGATTCAGAGCACCGCCTAAACGAACTCCAGAGAAGGGCGCGAGCCGCGGCTATCAGCGCAGACCCCACAGCAACAGGGGCGCAGAGGGAAAAACGGAGAGACTCCCGCACAGAGGCTGGGCGCCGAGCAGCGCTCACCAGCCCGAGAGGCTTGTCTGCTCACCCGCCGGGGCGGGCGGGGCTGGGAGCTGAGGCTCGGCTTCGGTCGGATCGCAGGGAGAGGACTGGGATTGGCGGCGTGAACACAGCCTGAAGGGGTTAGCGCACCACAGCTGACTGGGAGAGAGACCGAGAAAAGGTCTGCAGCTGCCGAAGAGGCAAGAGGCTTTTTCTTGCCTCTTTGTTTCCCTGTGCGCAAGGAGAGGGGATTCAGAGCGCCGCCTAAACGAACTCCAGAGAAAGGCGCGAGCCGCGGCGATCAGCGTGGACCCCAGAGATGGGAGTGAGACGCTGGGGCTGCTGCTGCCGCCTCCAAAAAGCCTGTGTGTGAGCACAGGTCACTCTCCACACCGCCCCTCCCGGGAGCCGGTGCAGCCCGCCACTGCCAGGGTCCCGTGATCCCCGGACAAATTCCCCGGGAGAACGCACTGCGCGCCTCAGGCTGGTGCAACGTCACGCCGGCCTCTGCTGCCGCAGGCTCGCCCCGCCTCCTCCGTACCCCTCCCTCCCCGCGGCCTGAGTGAGCCAGCGCCCCCGAAGCAGCTGCTCCTTTAACCCCGTTCTGTCTGGGCGGGGAATAGACGCCCTCAGGTGACCTACACGCAGAGGCGGGTCCAAATCCAAAGCTGAACCCCAGGAGCTGTGTGAACAGGGAAGAGAAGGGGAAATCTCTCCCAGCAGCCTCAGAAGTAGCGGATTAAAACTCCACAAACAACTTGATGTGCCTGCATCTGTTGAATACCTGAATAGACAACGAATCATCCCAAATTCAGGAAGTGGACTTTGGGAGCAGGATATATTAATTTTTCCCCTGTTCCTTTTTTTTTTGTGAGTGTATATGTATACGCTTCTGGGTGAGATTTTGTCTGTATAGCTTTGCTTTACAATAGCTTTATTTTGCTTCACTATATTATAGCCTCTTTCTTTCTTTCTTCCTTCCTTCCTTCCTTCCTTCCTTCCTTTCTTTCTTTCTTTCTTTTTTTTTTTTCTCCCTTTTACTCTGAGCCGTGTGGACGAAAGGCTCTTGGTGCTCCAGCCAGGCATCAGGGCCGTGCCTCTGAGGTGGGAGAGCCAACTTCAGGACACTGGTCCACAAGAGACCTCCCAGCTCCACGTAATACCAAACGGTAAAAATCTCTCAGAGATCTCCATCTCAACATCAAGACCCAGCATCACTCAATGACCAGCAAGCTACAGTGCTGAACACCCTATGCCAAACAACTAGCAAGACAGGAACACAGCCCCATCCATTAGCAGAGAGGCTGCCTAAAATCATAATAAGGCCACAGACACCCCAAAATACACCACCAGACGTGGATGTGCCCACCAGAAAGACAAGATCCAGCCTCATCCACCAGAGCTCAGGCACTAGTTCCCTACACCAGGAAGCCTACACAACCCACTGAACCAACCTTAGCCACTGGGGACAGATACCAAAAACAACGGGAACTACAAACCTGCAGTCTGTGAAAAGGAGACCCCAAACACAGTAAGATAAGCAAAATGAGACGACAGAAAAACACACAGCAGATGAAGGAGCAGGGTCAAAACACGCCAGATTTAACAAATGAAGAGGAAATAGGTAGTCTACCTGAAAAAGAATTCAGAATAATGATAGTAAGGATGATCCAAAATCTTGGAAATAGAATAGACAAAATGCAAGAAACATTTAACAAGGACGTAGAAGAACTAAAGAGGAACCAAGCAATGATGAAAAACACAATACATGAAATTAAAAATACTCTAGATGGGATCAATAGCAGAATAACTGAGGCAGAAGAAAGGATAAGTGACCTGGAAGATAAAATGGTGGAAATAACTACTGCAGAGCAGGATAAAGAAAAAAGAATGAAAAGAACTGAGGACAGTCTCAGAGACCTCTGGGACAACATTAAACGCACCAACATTCGAATTATAGGGGTCCCAGAAGAAGAAGAGAAAAAGAAAGGGACTGAGAAAATATTTGAAGAGATTATAGTTGAAAACTTCCCTAATATGGGAAAGGAAATAGTTAATCAAGTCCTGGAAGCACAGAGAGTCCCATACAGGATAAACCCAAGGAGAAACACGCCAAGACACATATTAATCAAACTGTCAAAAATTAAATATAAGGAAAACATATTAAAGGCAGCAAGGGAAAAAAAACAAATAACACACAAGGGAATCCCCATAAGGTTAACATCTGATCTTTCAGCAGAAACTCTGCAAGCCAGAAGGGAGTGGCAGGATATACTTAAAGTGATGAAGGAGAAAAACCTACAACCAAGATTACTCTACCCAGCAAGGATCTCATTCAGATTCGATGGAGAAATTAAAACCTTTACAGACAAGCAAAAGCTGAGAGAGTTCAGCACCACCAAACCAGCTTTACAACAAATGCTAAAGGAACTTCTCTAGGCAAGAAACACAAGAGAAGGAAAACACCTACAATAACAAACCCAAAACATTTAAGAAAATGGGAATAGGAACATACATATCGATAATTACCTTGAATGTAAATGGATTAAATGCTCCCACCAAAAGACACAGGCTGGCTGAATGGATACAAAAACAAGACCCATATATATGCTGTCTACAAGAGACCCACTTCAGACCTAGAGACACATACAGACTGAAAGTGAGGGGATGGAAAAAGATATTCCATGCAAATGGAAATCAAAAGAAAGCTGGAGTAGCAATTCTCATATCAGACAAAATAGACTTTAAAATAAAGACTATTACAAGAGACAAAGAAGGACACTATATAATGATCAAGGGGTCGATCCAAGAGGAAGCTATAACAATTGTAAATATTTATGCACCCAACATAGGAGCACCTCAATACATAAGGCAAATACTAACAGCCATAAAAGGGGAAATCGACAGCAACACAATCATAGTAGGGGACTTTAACACCCCACTTTCACCAATGGACAGATCATCCAAAATGAAAATAAATAAGGAAACACAAGCTTTAAATGATACATTAAACAAGATGGACTTAATTGATATTTATAGGACATTCTACCCAAAAACAACAGAATACACATTTTTCTCAAGTGCTCATGGAACATTCTCCAGGATAGATCATATCTTGGGTCATAAATCAAGCCTTGGTAAATTTAAGAAAATTGAAATCGTATCAAGTATCTTTTCCAACCACAACGCTATGAGACTAGATATCAATTACAGGAAAAGATCTGTAAAAAATACAAACACATGGAGGCTACACAATACACTACTTAATAACGAAGTGATTACTGAAGAAATCAAAGGGGAAATCAAAAAATACCTAGAAACAAATGACAATGGAGATACGACGACCCAAAACCTATGGGACGCAGCAAAAGCAGTGCTAAGAGGGAAGTTTATAGCAATACAAGCCTACCTCAAGAAACAGGAAACATCTCGAATAAACAACCTAACCTTGCACCTGAAGCAATTAGAGAAAGAAGAACAAAAAAACCCCAAAGCCAGCAGAAGGAAAGAAATTATAAAGATCAGGTCAGAAATAAATGAAAAAGAAATGAAGGAAACAATAGCAAAAATCAATGAAACTAAAAGCTGGTTCTTTGAGAAGATAAACAAAATTGATAAACCATTAGCCAGACTCATCAAGAGAAAAAGGGAGAAGACTCAGATCAATAGAATTAGAAATGAAAAAGGAGAAGTAACCACTGACACTGCAGAAATACAAAAGATCATGAGAGATTACTACAAGCAACTCTATGCCAATAAAATGGACAACCTGGAAGAAATGGACAGATTCTTAGAAATGCACAAACTGCCGAGACTGAACCAGGAAGAAATAGAAAATATGAACAGACCAATCACAAGCACGGAAATTGAAACTGTGATTAAAAACCTTCCAACAAACAAAAGCCCAGGACCAGATGGCTTCACAGGTGAATTCTATCAAACATTTAGAGACAAGCTAACACCTATCCTTCTCAAACTCTTCCAAAATATTGCAGAGGGAGGAACACTCCCAAACTCATTCTACGAAGCCACCATCACCCTGATACCAAAACCAGACAAAGATGTCACAAAGAAAGAAAACTACAGGCCAATATCACTGATGAACATAGATGCAAAAATCCTCAACAAAATACTAGCAAACAGAATCCAACAGCACATTAAAAGGATCATACACCATGATCAAGTGGGGTTTATCCCAGGAATGCAAGGATTCTTCAATATACGCAAATCAATCAATGTGATACACCATATTAACAAATTGAAGGAGAAAAACCATATGATCATCTCAATAGATGCAGAGAAAGCTTTCGACAAAATTCAACACCCATTTATGATAAAAGCCCTGCAGAAAGTAGGCATAGAGGGAACTTTCCTCAACATAATAAAGGCCATGTATGACAAACCCACAGCCAACATTGTCCTCAATGGTGAAAAACTGAAACCATTTCCACTAAGATCAGGAACAAGACAAGGTTGCCCACTCTCACCACTATTATTCAACATAGTTTTGGAAGTGTTAGCCACAGCAATCAGAGAAGACAAAGAAATAAAAGGAATCCAAATCGGAAAAGAAGAAGTAAAGCTGTCACTGTTTGCAGATGACATGATACTATACATAGAGAATCCTAAAGATGCTACCAGAAAACTCCTAGAGCTAATCAATGAATTTGGTAAAGTAGCAGGATACAAAATTAATGCACAGAAATCTCTTGCATTTCTATACACTAATGACGAAAAATCTGAAAGTGAAATTAAGAAAACACTCCCGTTTACCATTGCAACAAAAAGAATAAAATATCTAGGAATAAACCTACCTAAGGAGACAAAAGACCTGTATGCAGAAAATTTTAAGACACTGATGAAAGAAATTAAAGATGATACAAATAGATGGAGAGATATACCATGTTCCTGGATTGGAAGAATCAACATTGTGAAAATGACTCTACTACCCAAAGCAATCTACAGATTCAATGCAATCCCTATCAAACTACCACTGGCATTTTTCACAGAACTAGAACAAAAAATTTCACAATTTGTATGGAAACACAAAAGACCCCGAATAGCCAAAGCAATCTTGAGAACGAAAAATGGAGCTGGGGGAATCAGGCTCCCTGACTTCAGACTATATTACAAAGCTTCAGTAATCAAGACAGTTTGGTACTGGCACAAAAACAGAAATATAGATCAATGGAACAGGATAGAAAGCCCGGAGATAAACCCACACACATATGGTCACCTTATCTTTGATAAAGGAGGTAAGAATATACAGTGGAGAAAAGACAGCCTCTTCAATAAGTGGTGCTGGGAAAATTGGACAGGTACATGTAAAAGTATGAAATTAGAACACTCCCTGACACCATGCACAAAAATAAACTCAAAATGGATTAAAGACCTAAGTGTAAGGGCAGACACTATCAAACTCTTAGAGGAAAACATAGGCAGAACACTCTATGACATACATCACAGCAAGATTCTTTTTGACCCAGCTCCCAGAGAAATGGAAATAAGAACACAAATAAACAAATGGGACCTAATGAAACTTAAAAGCTTTTGCACAGCAAAGGAAACCATAAACATGACCAAAAGACAACCATCAGAATGGGAGAAAATATTTGCAAATGAAGCAACTGACAAAGGATTAATCTCCAAGATTTACAAGCAGCTCATGCAGCTCAATAACAAAAAAACCAACAACCCAATCCAAAAATGGGCAGAAGACCTAAATAGACATTTCTCCAAAGAAGATATACAGATGGCCTACAGACACATGAAAGAATGCTCAACATCATTAATCATTAGAGAAATGCAAATCAAAACTACAATGAGATATCATCTCACACCGGTCAGAATGGCCATCATCAAAAAATCTAGAAAACAATAAATGCTGGAGAGGGTGTGGAGGAAAGGGAACACTCTTGCACTGTTGGTGGGAATGTAAATTGATACAGCCACTATGGAGAACAGTATGGAGGTTCCTGAAAAAACTACAAATAGAACTACCATACGACCCAGCAATCCCACTACTGGGCATATACCCTGAGAAAACCATAGGTCAAAAAGAGTCATGTACCAAAATGTTCATTGCAGCTCTATTTACAATAGCCAGGACATGGAAGCAACCTAAACGTCCATCGACAGATGAATGGATAAAGAAGATGTGGCACATATATACAATGGAATATTACTCAGCCATAAAAAGAAATGAAATGGAGGTATTTGTAATGAGGTGGATGGAGTTAGAGTCTGTCATACAGAGTGAAGTAAGTCAGAAAGAGAAACACAAATACAGTATGCTAACACATATATACGGAATCTAAGGAAAAAAAAAAAAAAGGCCATGAAGAACCTAGTGGCAAGACGGGAATAAAGACACAGACCTACTAGAGAATGGACTTGAGGATATGGGGAGGGGGTGGGGTGAGATGTGACAGGGTAAGAGAGTGTCATGGACATATATACACTACCAAATGTAAAATAGATAACTAGTGGGAAGCAGCCGCATAGCACAGGGAGATCAGCTCGGTGCTTTGTGACCACCTAGAGGGGTGGGATGGGGAGGGTGGGAGGGAGGGAGATGCAAGAGGGAAGAGAAATGGGAACATATTGTATACGTATAACTGATTCACTTTGTTATAAAGCAGAAGCTAACACACCATTGTAAGGCAATTATACTTCAATAAAGATGTTTAAAAAAAAAAAAAAAGGATATTCTAATGTTGCAAATGGTATATGGCATTACCTATTGCCCCCCAAACCACCCATATGTACACTTATGACGTTGTCCAATGTTTTAGAAATATCAACAGTTAACTACTGAACCCTTCCAGTTAAGTTTGGCAGATTGACCACCCTTGCCCATCAGCTCTCCCTCCAAAAACTTCATTAAAATATCAGTGAAGAATCAAAAAAGTATTAACCACAAGGGTAAATTCAACATAAGGGAAAACCATGGATGAAAGATTTCAAAAAATGTTTAGACAACAAACTGATGGAGGAGATTTAATGAACTTACCAGACTAGAAGAAGTAGAAATCCAAATACCTGCAAGAGGTGGGGTACCTATAAGAATTTATCTAATTTGCCTTGAAGAATGCCTAGAACATGGGCTGAGGTGTGATTGGCAACATGATTGGTTTAATATCTGTACCTCAACTGGTTGAACTTGCCTGCTCCCCTGCACTTCCCTGAGCAGTCAGAGAACGACTCTACCCACCTCCATCGTATGCAGCAACAGGTTTAGTCTGGAGAAACTAAGCCCAGGAGCTCTGGATTCAGAGACAACAGACATAGGATAAGATAGGGGAGAGTGTTTGAGCTAAGAATAGTGGAATTATGTAAACATCTACGTATTGAAATACTGGACTAGCAGGCAGCTTCTCCTGCTTTGCTCCTAGAATCCTAGACAGCCAGGTAGCTACCCTCCACCAACACACACCAATGCACTTCTTCCAATCAGCTTCTCATTTTTACATATAAAGGGGACGCCGATAATCACTGGACATTTGAGAAAAGACAGCTCAAGAGGCAGAGACAAAAACAAACAGAAAACAACTTGGACAAAAACAATCAATGGAACAGAGAACCAAAAAAAGTCATAGTTAATATCATCAAAGATAGAAGAAAAGATTATCTGTTTATGAAACCAAAACAGGATCTTTTAGAAAAAGAAAAATCAAAGAACAATTTTTAACTTTGGAAATTAAAAATATGATGAACCAGAACAGGTTTGCTTCAGCTTCTGCTGATGGCATGGCATGGCCCAAGAGCTTCTGGGAGACCAGAGTCTGCAGGAGGAGGTGCTGCCAGTAGGAGGGTGGGCATGGGCAGCGGTGTGAAGCTGGGCTGTGAGGCTGCAGAGGAGATGGCAGAGGCGGTGGAGGGTTGGATGCTTGTTGGGGGCACTGTTGAGCTGGTGGGTCACTGACCCAGGGAAGAGTCCATCGTGTTCTTCTGTGCTCAGCTCTCCCCAGGCCAGATGCTGCCTCTCCCACCTAGTGAAGGATCTGGGGGCTTAGGTCTTGGCAGTCTGGAATAAGTTCAGCTCTCTGAGCTACTGAAACTCTACTTGGAATAGGAACAGAAATTCCAACCACAAAAAAAGGACTGAGCTTGACGAAGGCTTCCCCTGAGAACAATAACATTGTGTGTTAAGGACAGAGACAGGTCAAGATTTAAGGGATTTAACCAACTTTTTTATTTTCAATCTTGCACATAAACTTTTATCTTGGTTGTCAATATTTTGGACAGATCCTTGGCTTTTATGAAGGTGAAACCTAAAATTTGTCTTGCACTGGAATCTGTTGTTTTTGCTGCCTGCCAGAAGAGTTGAAGAAGAATGCAATGATTCATCTTCTCATGAAGTAATCTGGATTAGTCAATGTAAATGCACTGCTTCTGACAGAAAATGAAGGAAAATAATAACTTTGGAAGAAAAATTAGAACTATGAAATGGAACATACTGCTGTATTAAACTTTTTTTTCTTACACAAGACTATTATACTTCTTCATATTTCAGAAAGGAAAGAAATATTGAGCCTTGATAAACTGGAAGCTCAGCTGAAAGCTTGCAATTTTCTACTAGTCTTTGCAAAAGCAAAGCCATCTGTATTAACTTTGTGTCTTCTCAATTTGGAAGTAGAAACATAATTTATTAAGTTATTGCAGTTTCTCCAGCTTGTTATAAAGTATTCAAAGATTGATGATACTGAGTCCTTTTACTGGAGGTAAGTAAATAGTTTCTAAATGACTAGCTGGATATTTTCTCTTGAATGTTGCAAGAAGTTGGTTTGGATTGTCTATAGGCACAGAGCCTACACCCTCCAAGACAGCAACTGTGATGTTCCTGAGTTGTCAACAATACCAGAAGATTGTTGTCTTGATGAAAGTGAATCCTTGGAGGATGTGAGTTTTAGAGAATGAAGTCTCAGCAGTTCTCTCGCCATCTCAGTGATCAAAGATGCACTGTCTTTTTCAACTCAAAAGTGGCACACTCTCTGTGTTTTCCATTCTAGAAATCTAATTACATTGTGTCAGAATTTAAAGTATACACATAGTTTATAAGCAATAAATGGGGAAGTAGGTAGTTTTTGGTCCAGCCCCTATCTAGGTAGGAATACAAAGACTGGAACACATGTTGTCTATAATTATTCAGATCAGATCTGGTTTATTTTCATATGCTAAGCTATCAAATGGGTTAGGACCTCTCAAATGATTGAAAATGATTTAAATTTTGCACTTTAGTTTTTTCTTTGAATAAAATAATTTTTAGTTACTTTTCCATATGGATAATATATTTTGTTGGTAAGGATGTAGGGAGGTAAAGAGAGAACCTTTTTTTTCCCCATGATGAAATATAAAGTAGAAGACTTTGATATCTGCTGAGAATAAAAGAGTCGAGTCTGAGTGAAGATGAGGTTTGAGGGGAGTGGTGCAAGTTCTGAATGTGTTTTGAGGGGAAGGTTGGAGGGAACTAATCAAGGAAAGTAAGAGTACTGAGGTTGATGCTGAGGTCCTAGCCAGGGCTGAAAATCATGAATTTATAGTAGTGCAAAATCAAAGAATTGGGAGATTTTTATCCAGTATTCTCAACTATCAAAATGTAGAAACAAAAAAGGTTAACTGTTACTGCTCCAGGATTTGGGTTTTGCAGTTGCTGCTGTTGCTGAACTTCTGAGGTCCAAGCTCAGTAAGGAAGGAAGTTAGCCTAGGATGGAACTGATAAATCCAAAGAAAATGGGGAATCCAGGGACTGGAGGGTTTGTGGAAATTGTTGTGCAGATTTGGTGGGAAGGATAGTAGGAGAGAGGTGAAAAAACAAAAATCTGTTTACAAAGTATAGAATATGAAACTTTGAAATTTCTGAGTGAGCTATTAAAATGTGTTCTTTAGAGGAGCGCTATAATGCAGAGGAGGAAAGGGTAAGGTGAAAGTGGTCTAGGGAATTTGAAACTAGGATGCCATCCTTTGTCTACATGAACCCTAAAATCTCCTAGAATTATGGCAGAAGTATGGCAGAAAAATACTGTGAGCCAGGTCTGAAAGTCTACATTCAATGAAATGAGCTTAACAAGGATGATACACAATAAATAGCCTTAAATGAGGATGGACTTTTACAGGCAGATGGAAGAGTAAAAGTCAGGAAGAAGAATGAGGGAATCAGGAGAATGTCACTTCCACTATCTCTCCATATATCCACTTTCCTGTGGACATCGGAAAAAAGAATAGCTTTCAGTAGAGAGGCTTACGGGAGTACTAAAAGTCACAATTAATCAAGGTCTGTCTTCCTGTAGCATCAATTTCCATGCTTGGTAAACAATTTCATACATCTCAGATTAATAGAAACTCAGATCCATTTTGAAGTAGGATGCTAAATTTATGTACATTAATGATAAAACAGCAAATGACAAAGAAAATTTACACTTATGAAATGCTGCTTTGGGCTAGTCCTATGGTTCCTTCCAAAGACTCTCTTTTCACTGTCACGTATGTGGAAAACTTTAGAATTATCTAGGAGGTAAGGGGAGGGGAAGAGGTCCTCAAAGAGAAGGACACAAGGCAGTTCATTATCCACAGAAAGGACTCTTGCATGGCAACGAATAAGGTGGAGGTTGTGTTGTTTAATAGAGAGAAAGATCAGGAAGAGACATTTGAAAACAGTAATAGTGCAGGTGCCCAGGAAAAGAAAAGAGGAGAAAGTGTAGGATGTTGCAATTTTTCAGTGATTAAGAAAAACAAGAATGAAGATTGTTCACAGGTGATTGTTCTCAGATATTTTTCCATTCTAACTTTTGCACAAGTCATTTTTGTGTGGGAAGTACAGTACCCTGCTTGTCTTAGGCATGTGGTAAGGACTACATGTGAGGAGATTTCAGCCAGTGTTAAGAGAGTTGATAAATCCAGGGTTTTTCATGGTGTTAGAAGCCGTGAGTCATTAGTTTAAGTTCCTTCATCATAACCCTCCATGTATCTTATAATTAATTGAAATGGTGATGAGATGACTTAACTTTAGCTCAGTAACTCTTTTCTGTCAGGTCAGAGATAACCAGTGAAGACCCCAAGACACGATTTTACTTTTTTAAAAAATTGGTTTTCATAATGCTTGTCTCTTCCACCTCCTTAGGAGAGACAATAAATGCATGCAAACTGCTAACACCGAGTTTCTCAGCAAATTTAACTTTTAAGTGCCCAAGTATCAGATCTTTTGGCCTTCAGCTCACAGTGTCTTAAATCCCGGTTCTTTTGTTGGAACTATTTGCTTTTATCAAAAATTACAGCAACACTGGTATTTTTTCCTCCTTAAGGGTTATTTTGTCCTCATGAGAGATCGCTGAAAATGCATCAGAGTAAAGACATAACCTCAGAACCCTTGAAGCTCTTTTCCTCTTTTGCCCAAATGATCCTGCTATTTTGAAATTTTGCAGCATTTTTCAACCAGAAAGCTTTGTGAAGAATACTTCCTTCCTCAAATGTTTTTGGATATTGAATTATAGTCCCTGTTTTCCCTGTCAGTGAAAGTGATCACATTATCTTCAGATAAACTAATTTCATGATTTATTAATAATCATATGGGGGCTTCCCTGGTGGCGCAGTGGTTGAGAGTCTGCCTGCCAATGCAGGGGACACGGGTTCGAGCCCTGGTCTGGGAGGATCCCACATGCCGCGGAGCGACTGGGCCCGTGAGCCACAATTGCTGAGCCTGCGCATCTGGAGTCTGTGCTCCGCAACAAGAGAGGCCGCGATAGTGAGAGGCCCGCGCACCGCGATGAAGAGTGGCCCCCACTTGCCGCAACTAGAGAAAGCCCTCGCACAGAAACGAAGATCCAACACAGCCATAAATAAATTTAAAAAAAAAAAAAAATTAAAAAAAAAAAATAATAATCATATGGCAGTAATTTGACCTGGTATGGCTATGAATGGTGAAATAAACTTTTTATGAGAAACTTTGGAATTTAAAGACGTATATTTTTGATCTAGCCTGAAAGAGCAGCAGTCATTTCCAGAAGGACTGAAGGCAAGCCAGTTGAAAAATATTGTGAGTTTGGAGCCACTGATAAAAGGGAATTTTTCTAAAAAGGCAGGCAGTGGCCTCAGGAAAGGAGACTTGCTAAGGGTACTGGGTACAGACAGGAAATAATAGAATTGCCAAATTGGGTTTTTGAGGATATCAGGATGAGACTTAACCTGGAGTTATTGAGTTTAAGTCTAGGAAGAAAGGACAGAGTAACACCTGGGGCTGTTATCAATGGTCTGCTAGCCCGAGAGGGTAATAACAAAGTAATGCTAACCCTAGCATAAACTGTTTAATTTTTATTTTTAAGAGATACTCTTCTCACCTAGGTACAATAAAGCATCAGCTGACATCTATTAAACAAAATCCATACTTAGTCATTTAAGCATCAACTGATTTACTGAATTTTTAAAAAGACTTAAAATTGTCCTGGAAAATTTCCCAACTGTATTGAGAGGTAGTGGTGATTTGTGGTGGATGGTTAAAGATGATGAGACTTAGATAATTTGAAAAAGAAACTGTGTGACATAAGGACTAGGATGAAGAAAGGCTATAGCTAAAAACAAAGCAGTGAAAGTCATATTATAAATATTAGAAAGATATTTGAATGATAGATTGTTTGGATTTTTTTCGAATGGTCACAGAAAAATACTATACATCCTCAAATAGAAAAGTAGCACTGATTTAGGAATCTTAATCAATGATGTCATGTTGGATGGGCGAGGATTATATAGACAATAGGGTGATGGTGGTGGCTATTGCAATTACATAAATACTACGTGAACCTCCCTTGCAGGGCAAGCTTTGCGATTATGGAAAAGTAAAGAAGGAATAGGTGTGAGAGGCTGTGGTTGTAGCTGATTTAAGCAAGCTGTTTCCACCATTGGTTTAAGATAGATGTGGTCTGTGTGATGGTGATTAGGTCTACCAGAGTCTATCCTGCCTAACTGAGGAGGCTTCTTGGATGAAAACTTCACCTAAGAGAAGAGGGAGTCAATGACTCAATCTGTAGATATTCAGACCAAAACCAGGCATTTTTCATCCTTGAGGAATAGTGATGCTGAGTACACATCATTTTTGCCAGTTACATTTGTCTCCTCTATGGATCTATATTTTAAAGTAAAAACTAAGTTTTTAAAAAAAGTCTCTAAGATGGGAACAAGCAACTCTACTGTGTTATCCTTTAGTAGAATATAACACAAAAAGTGGAAAGAAGCATTTTCCTCCAATTCAAAAATTTGATGCTTCTGGGATTTGAGTGCCACTATTGCAGCATCAGCAGAAATGGTGGGCAAGGCTGGGAACAGGGATCGTGATCCTCCAAGGCTACATCACTAACCAGAAGACACGCTAGTATTTAATGAACAAGGCTAAGGAAGAAAAGAGGGATAACAGTACAGGTGAAACGTTAAAAAATATGACTTGGTTTAAGTACATGCGAGGTACCTGGTGGAACTCCCAGAATTGCTTGGAAGGAAAAGAATTTTGCATAGCATTTGTCCTAAATTATGAAATAAGGGGGAAATAAGCAAAAAAAAGAAAAAAAAAGGGTGGGGGGGTGATATTTCAATTGATTTGGATTAGATAATGTGATAGAATAATGGCTCCACAAAGATGTCTAAATCCTAATCCTCAGAAACTGTGAATGTTACATGGTGAGAGGGAAATTAAGGTTGAAATTGGAATTAAGATTGCTAATCAGCTAATGCAGGAAATTATTCTGGATTATGCAGGTGGGTTCAGTGTAATCCAGAGGGTCATCGAGGAAGAAGGAGACAGAAAAAATAGAACCAGAGAAATGGCAGCATAAAAAAGATTCAACTAGTCATTGCAGGCTTTGAAGATGGAAGGGGACCATGAGCCAAGGAAGGTGGGTAGCCTCTAGAAGATGGAAAAGGCAAAAAAAATGAATTCTTCCCTAGAACTCTCAGTAAGGAATGCAGTCCCACTGACACCTTGATTTTAGCCCATTTCAGACTTCTCTCCTCTAAAACTGTAAGATAATAAATTGATGTTGTTTGAAGCCACTAAGTTTGTAGTAATATGTTACAACAGCAATAGGAGATCAATACAGATGTGAATTTATGGGAGTTGATGTGATTGATCAGGGAAGGAAAAGAGAAAAACAAATATATGAATTTTTTCTTTTTTTTTTTTAATTTAAGTGGTCAATTGGGATAACAATGCATCCAGAGAAGCCAGCCGTAATTGGCAATGGGAGATGTTTTGGGGTAGAAGATAATGAGATTCAACTGATTTATGTTGAGTTTGAGGTAGTAGAATGCTATGAAAGCGTAAATATCCAGATGAAAAAATAGATTTGGATTTGGAAATTGACAATATAGAGAAGTATAAGAATAGAAGATTAGTCTAAAGAGTATTTTAGGCAAAAATATGGTTTAATTTTAGAGATTTTCAGATTTAGAGGTAGATCAAAATTATAAAAAATAAAATAATAGAGCAATCAGAAGTGGAAGGGGAATCAATAAAGGACAGGGATGAATTTTAAGAGAGTTTGTGGAATGTAATTGGAGTCTGGTAAACATCTGTTGAATGAATAAAAGAGAAATATCTTAGAAACTAGATAAAGGCTAAGACTGGGGTGGTTAAACGTGGCCTTGATAGTCAAGAGCGGTGAAATTGCTCCTATAAAATAATATAGACTTAGAAATTGACTAGTTTATTACACATTCCAAAAAAACACAGATTAGAGTTTATGTCCTGAAAAGTATCATCTAATAGCAGTATATGTGAGTGCTTGTTTCACTATGCCCTTGCCCATGTGGAATGTTATAATTTGAGAAGGAGGATCTCAAGTGCATCCAACTAAATTGAGGTATATTTCTCGGTATGTTATCAGTCAGTCTATGACAAATTTTTATTTTGTATTTTTATACCCTTCATCTCCCAGCACGATCCCATCCCCTTATGCTTTCTTTCCTTTTGTGCTTAATTTTTGTCCTGCCAATTCATACTTCCATAAATGTCTTTACATGTGTCAAGGTAAAATATATAGTATTGCTTCATATAATGCATATATACTTATATATGTATATATAAATTATATGTTTCATATAAATATTAGATTCATATATTACTACATGTGTTGCATTACATTTCTTACTTTTTTCATTCAGCCCATATGGAACTGGATTAAAAAATAAATATATTGGAATTATCTTCTTTTAGTACTCACCTAGGTTATCTAGTCTTCTATTGATTGATACCTAGATTGCTTCCAATTTTTTTCTACTGTTGTACTTCAATGAGCATTTTTATTCATGCCTATTTGTGTACCTGAGCAAGAGTTTCTCTAGAGCTTGTTTTTGATTCTAGATGTACATACCCTTATTTAACTAACAGATTTTATTTCCAAAATGAATGCTACTGATTACGTCCAAAAATAGTGCATCAGGGTTTTTGCTTCCCTGAATCTGCAACAATACTTGATATTATTTGAATTTTTGCCAATATGATGAACATGCAGTGTAGCCATTGTTATTTTTACTTGCACTTCTGTGATTACTACTGAAGCTGGTTTCCTTTTTGTATATTTAACGGTGTTTGTGTCTATAAATTGCCTATTCATATCCTTTCTCAATTTTTTGTGGTTTCCTTATTTCTTTTATAGCCTTTTTTAAAAAATTGAAGTATAGTTGACTTACAATATTGTGTTAGTGTCAGAAGTACAGCAAAGTGACCCAGATATATAATTTTTTTTCATATTATTTTACATTATAAGTTATTACTGGTTTCCTTTTTTCTTGATAATTTTTAAGACTTCCTTGATATTCCAGATCTTAATCCTTTTGTCACTTTTGGATGTTGCAAATACCCTCTTACTGCTAACTTTATCTGAGGGGGCCTTGTCTGAGGAAATCTTTATTTTTGATGTAATATTATACATGATTTTTCTTTACCTCATTAATGCCTTTTGGTCTTATTTAAAAGTCATTCTCCATAGAGAGAGAAAAGATGTTAGAGTACACTTTCCACTAATTCTGCTTTTCTTTTCGCAATGTATCTTCGATCCATGGAGCTTATTTCTGTGAAGAGTCGTAATTCCTTTGTGTTTTACATAGTATAGTGAACCAATTATTTCAACATCCTTCACAAAATAATCCATACTTTATCCTCTATATAGTACTTTAGTCTTTTATCTTTTTACATCCAATGTTGCTCTTTGGGAACCTCAGGCCAATGATTCAAATTTAACATTACCATTTTACCCTACAAATGTTGAGAATTTCTCTGTGTTTAATGTTTTAAAATATTTCTGTACTATTTATAAATATGTATTATTTTATGTTTTCTGGTCTGCTTTGTACTCTATGAGGCTTCTCACCTGAGGGCATGTATTTTTCTTTAGTTATGAAGATTTCATGACTATTATATCTGTAGTTCTTTCCTCTCCATCATCTTTTCCTTTTTAAATTTTTGGCTGCGTTGGGTTTTCGTTGCTGCCTGTGGGCTTTCTCTAGTTGTGGCGAGCGGAGGCTACTCTTCATTGTGGTGAGCGGGATTCTCATTGCGGTGGCTTCTCTTGTTTGGGGCATGGGCTCTAGGTGCACGGGCTTCAGTAGTTGTGGCACGTGGACTCAGTAGTTGTGGCACACAGGCTTAGTTGCTCCGTGGCATGTGGGATCTTCCCAGACCAGGGATCGAACCTGGGTCCCCTGCATTGGCAGGCGGATTCTTAACCACTGCACCACCAGGGGAGTCCCTCCTCTCCATTTTCTTATTTATTTTTTTCTTTCTGGGATTTCTATTAGATGGAAATTGATACTTTGACCTTTAGTGTTTGTATCTTGTAACTTCCATTTTTATAGAGTAGGGCTGAGGGTTTGTACAAGTACATAAAAGTCTATCTCATTCATTTAAAAAGCCATGTAGGGGGAGGACCTTCAAGATGGTGGAGGAGTAAGATGTGGAGATCACCTTCCTCCCCACAAATACATTAAAAAATACATCTACATGTGGAACAACTCCTACAGAACACCTACTGAATGCTGGCAGAGGATCTCAGACTTCAAAAAAGGCAAGAAACTCCCCATGTACCTGGATAGGGCAAAAGAAAAAAGAAATAACAAAGACAAAAGAATAGAGACAGGACCTGCACCTCTGGGAGGGAGCTGTGAAGGAGGAAAAGTTTCCATGCACTAGGAAGCCCCTTCACTGGTGGAAGCAGGGGGTGGGGGGGAAGCTTTGGAGCCGTGGAGGAGAGCACAGCAACAGGGGTGCAGAGGGCAAAGCAGAGAGATTCCTGCACAGAGGACTGGTGCCGACCAGCACTCACCAGCCCGGGAGGCTTGTCTGCTCACCCGCCGGGACGGGTGGGGGCTGGGAGCTGAGGCTCGGAATTCAGAGGTCGGATCCCAGGGAGAGGACTGGGGTTGGCGGCGTGAACACAGCCTGAAGGGGGCTAGTGCTCCACAGCTAGCTGGGAGGGAGTCCGGGAAAAAGTCTGGAACTGCCTAAGAGTCAAGAGACCATTGTTTTGGGGTGCACGGGGAGAGGGGATTCAGAGCACCGCCTAAACAAGCTTCAGAGATGGGCGTGAGACACGGCTATCAGCACGGACAACAGACATGGGCATGAAATGCTAAGGCTGCTGCTGCTGCCACCAAGGAGCCTGTGTGCGAGCACAGGTCACTATCCACACCTCCCCTCCCGGGAGCCTGTGCAGCCCGCCACTGCCAGGCTCCCGTGATCCAGGGACAACTTCCCTGGGAGAACGCACGGCGCACCGTGACGCCAGCCTCTGCCGCCGCAGGCTCGCCCTGCATCCGTACCGTCCCTCCCCCCGGCCTGAGTGAGCCAGAGCCCCCTAATCAGCTGCTCCTTTAACCCCGTCCTGTCTGGGTGAAGAACAGATGCCCTCATGTGACCTACATGCAGAGGTGGGGCCAAATCCAAAGCTGACCCCAAGGAGCTGTGTGAACAAAGAAGAGAAAGGGAAATTTCTCCCAGCAGCCTCAAGAGCAGCGGATTAAATCTCCACAATCAACTTGATGTGCCCTGCAACTGTGGAATACCTGAATAGACAACTAATCATCCCAAAATTGAGGCAGTGGACCTAGGGAGCAAATGTAGACTTGGGGTTTGCTGTCTGTGACTGACTTGTTTCTGAATTTTATGTGTATCTTAGTATAGTTTTTAGCGCTTGTTATCTTTGGTGGATTTGTTTATTGCTTTGGTTGCCCTCTTTTTTTTTATTACTTAAAATTTTTTTTAATTTTAATAACCTTATTTATTTTATTTTATTTATGTATTTTCTTTCATTTATTTCTCCCTTTTCTTCTGAGCCATGTGGCTGACAGTGTCTTGGTGCTCCGGCCAGGTGTCAGGCCTGAGCCTCTGAGATGGGAGAGATGAGTTCGGAACATAGGAACACCAGAGACCTTCCAGCCCTACGTAATATCGATCGGCGAGAGCACTCCCACTGATCTCCGTCTCAACACTATGACCCAGCTCCACTCAACGACTAGCAAGCTCTAGTGCTGGACACCCCATGCCAAACAACTAGCAAGACAAGAACACAACACCAGCCATTAACAGAGAGGCTGCCTAAAATCATAATAAGGTCACAGACACCCCAAAGACACCACTGGACATGGTCCTGTTCACCAGAAAGACAAGATTCAGCCTCATCCACCAGAACACAGGCACCAGTCCCCTCCACCAGGAAGCCTACACAAGCCACTGAGCCAACCTTACCCCCTGGGGGCAGACAACAAAAACAACAGGAACTACGAACCTGCAGCCTGTGAAAAGGAGACCCCAAACACAGTAAGTTAAGCAAAATGAGAAGACAGAGAAATATGCAGCAGATGAAGGAGCAAAGTAAAAACCCATCAGACCAAAGAAATGAAGGGGAAGTAGGCAGTCTACCTGAAAAAGAATTCAGAGTAATGATAGTAAAAATGATCCAAAATCTTGGAAACAGAATTGAGAAAATACAAGAAACATTTAACAAGGACTTAGAAGAACTAAAGAGCAAACAAACAATGATGAACAACACAATAAATGAAATTAAAAATTTTCTAGAAGGAATCAATAGCAGAATAACGTAGGCAGAAGAACAAATAAGTGACGTGGAAGATAAAATAATGTAAATAACTACCACAGAGCAGAATAAAGAAAAAAGAATGAAAAGAATTGAGGAAAGTCTTAGAGACCTCTGGAACAACATTAAAAGTACTAACATTCGAATCATAAGGGTCCCAGAAGAAGAACAGAAAAACAAAGGGACTGAGAAAATATTTGAAGAGATTATAGTTGAAAACTTCCCTAATATGGAAAAGGAAATAGTCAATCAAGTCCAGGAAGCACAGAGAATCCCATACAGGATTAATCCAAGGAGAAACATACCAAGACACATATTAATCAAACTATCAAAATTTAAATATAAAGAAAAAATATTAAAAGCAGAAAGGGAAAATCAACAAATAATATAAAAGGGAATCCCCATAAAGTTAACAGCAGATCTTTCAGCAGAAACTCTGCAAGCCAGAAGGGAGTGGCAGGACATATTTAAAGTGATGAAAGGGAAAAACCTACAACCAAGACTCCTCTACCCAGCAAGGATCTCATTCAGATTCAACGGAGAAATTAAAATCTTTACAGACAAGCAAAAGTTAAGAGAATTTAGCACCATTAAACCAGCTTTACAACAAATGCTAAAGGAACTTCTCTAGGCAGGAAACACAAGAGAAGGAAAAGAGCTACAATAATAAGCCCAAAACAATTAAGAAAATGGTAATAGGAACATACATATCGATAATTATCTTAAATGTAAATGGATTAAATACTCCAACCGAAAGACATAGACTGGCTGAATGGATACAAAAACAAGACCCGTATATATGCTGTCTACAAGAGACCCACTTCAGACCTAGGGATACATACAGACTGAAAGTGAGGGGATGGAAAAAGATATTCCATGCAAATGGAAATCAAAAGAAAGCTGGAGTAGTAATTCTCATATCAGACAAAATAGACTTTAAGATAAAGACTATTGGGGCTTCCCTGGTGGCGCAGTGGTTGAGAATCTGCCTGCCAGTGTGGGGGACACGGGTTCAAGTCCTGGTCTGGGAGGATCCCACATGCCGCGGAGCGACTGGGCCCGTGAGCCACAATTGCTGAGCCTGCGCGTCTGGAGCCTGTGCTCCGCAACAAGAGAGGCCGCGATAGTGAGAGGCCCGTGCACCGTGATGAAGAGTGGCCCCACTTGCCGCAACTGGAGAAAGCCCTCGCACAGAAACGAAGACCCAACTCAGCCATAAATAAATAAATAAATAAAAATAAATTAAAAAAAAAATAATAAAGACTATTACAAGAGACAAAGAAGGACACTACATAATGATCAAGGGATCAATCCAAGAAGAAGATATAGCAATTGTAAATATTTATGCACCCAACATACGAGCACCTCAATACATAAGGCAAATGCTAACAGCCATAAAAGGGGAAATCAACATTAAAACAATCCTAGTTGGGGACTTTAACATCCCACTTTCACCAATGGACAGATAATCCAAAATGAAAATAAATAAGGAAACACAAGTTTAAATGACACATTAAAAAAGATGGACTTGATTGATATTTATAGGACATTCATTCCAAAAACAACAGAATACACTTTCTTCTCAAGTGCTCAAGGAACATTCTCCAGGGTAGATCATATCTTGGGTCACAAATCAAGCCTTGGTAAATTTAGAGAAAATTCAAATGATATCAAGTATCTTTTCCGACCAGAACGCTATGAGACTACATATCAATTACAGGAAAAAGCTGTAAAAAGTACAAACATATGGAGGCTAAACAATACACTACTAAATAACCAAGAGATCACTGAAGAAATCAAAGAGGAAATAATAAATACCTAGAAACAAATGACAATGAAAACACGATGACCTGAAACCTATGGGATGCAGAAAAAGCAGTTCTAAGAGGGAAGTTTATAGCTATACAAGCTTACTTCAGGAAAAACACAAACATCTCAAATAAACAACATAAGCTTACACCTAAAGCAATTAGAGATAGAAGAACAAAAGAACCCCAAAGTTAGCAGAAGGAAAGAAATCATAAAAATCAGATCAGAAATAAATGAAAAATAAATGAAGGAAACAATAGCAAAGATCAATAAAACTAAAAGCTGATTCTTTGAGAAGATAAACAAAATTGATAAACCATTAGCCAGACTCATCAACACAAAAATGGAGGAGACTCCAATCAATAGAATTAGAAATGAAAAAAGAGAAGCAACAACTGACACTGCAGAAATACAAAGGATCAAGGGAGATTACTAAAGCAACTATATGTCAATAAAATGGACAACCTGGAAGAAATGGATAAATTCTTAGAAAAGCACAACCTTCCGAGACCAAACCAGGAAGAAATAGAAAATATAAACAGCCAACTCACAAGCACTGAAATTGAGACTGATGAAAAACCTTCCAACAAACAAAGCCCAGGACAAGATGGCTTCACAGGCAAATTCTATCAAACATCTAGAGAAGAGCTAACACCTATCCTGCTCAAACTCTTCCAAAATATAGTAGAGGGAGGAACACTCCCAAACTCATTCTACAAGGCCACCATCACCCTGATACCAAAACCAGACAAAGATGTCACAAAAAAAGAAAACTACAGGCCAATGTCACTGATGAATATAGATGCAAAAATCCTCAGCGAAATACTAGCAAACAGAATCCAACAACACATTAAAAGGATCATACACCATGATCAAGTGGGGTTTATCCCAGGAATGCAAGGATTCTTCAATATATACAAATCAATCAATGGATACAACATATTAACAAATTGAAGGAGAAAAAACACATGACCATCTCAATAGATGCAGAAAAAGCTTTTGACAAAATTCAACAGCCATTTATGATAAAAACCCTCCAGAAAGTAGGCATAGAGGGAACTTAAATCAATATAATAAAGGTCATATATGACAAACCCACAGCCAACATCATTCTCTGGTGAAAAACTGAAACCGTTTCTTCTAAGATCAGGAACAAGACAAGGTTGCCCACCCTCACCACTATTATTCAACATAGTTTTGGAAATTTTAGCCACAGCAGTCAAAGAAGAAAAAGAAATAAAAGGAATCCAAATCAGAAAAGAAGAAGTAAAATTGTCACTGTTTGCAGATGACATGATACTATATATAGAGAATCCTAAAGAAGCTACCAGAAAACTACTAGAGCTAATCAATGAATTTGGTAAAGTAGCAGGATACAAAATTAATGCACAGAAATCTCTTGCATTCCTATACACTAATGATGAAAAATCTGAAAGAGAAATTAAGAAAACACTCCCATTTACCACTGCAACAAAAAGAATAAAATACCTAGGAATAAACGTACCTAAGGAGACAAAAGACCTGTATGCAAAAACTATAAAACACTGATGAAAGAAATTAAAGGTGATACAAACAGATGGGGAGATATACCATGTTCTTGGATTGGAAGAATCAACATAGTGAAAATGACTCTACTACCCAAAGCAATCTACACATTCAATGCAATCTTGATCAAACTACCAGTGGCATTTTTCACACAACTAGAACAAAAAATTTCACAATTTGTATGGAAACACAAAAGACCCCAAATAGCCAACGCAATCTTGAGAAAGAAAAACGGAGCTGGAGGAGTCAGGCTCCCTAACTTCAGACTATACTACAAAGGTATAGTAATCAAGACAGTATGGTACTGGCACAAAAACAGAAATATAGATCAATGGAACAGGATAGAGAGCCCAGAGATAAACCCACGCACATATGTTCACCTTATCTTTGATAAAGGGGGTAATAATATACAATGGAGAAAAGACAGCCTCTTCAATAAGTGGTGCTGGGAAAACTGGACAGCTACATGTAAAAGAATGAAATTAGAACACTCCCTATCACCATATACAAAAATAAACTCAAAATGGATTAAAGACCTAAATGTAAGGCCAGGCACTATAAAACTCTTAGAGGAAAACATAGGTCGAATGCTCTATGACCTAAATCACAGCAAGATCCTTTTTGACCTACCTCCTAGAGAAATGGAAATAAAAACAAAAATAAACAAATGGGACCTAATGAAACTTAAAAGCTTTTGCATAGTAAAGGAAACCATAAACAAGATGAAAAGACTACCTTCAGAATGGAAGAAAATATTTGCAAACAAAGCAACTGACAAAAGTTTAATCTCCAGAATATACAAGAAGTTCATGGAGCTCAATAAGAAAAAGAAAACAAACAACTCAATCCAAAAATGGGCAGACGACCTAAATAGACATTTCTCCAAAGACGTACAGATGGCCAAGAGGCACATGAAAAGCTCCTCAACATCACTAATTATTAGATAAATGCAAATCAAAACTACAATGAGGTAACACTTCACACCAGTCAGAATGGCCATCATCAAAAAATCTACAAACAATAAATGCTAAAGAGGGTGTGGAGAAAAAGGAACCCTCTTGCACTGTTGGTGGGAATGCAAATTGACCCAGCCACTATGGAGAACATTATGGACGTTCCTTAGAAAACTAAAAATAGAACTACCGTATGACCCAGCAATCCCACTACTGGGCAAATACCCTGAGAAAACCATAATTCAAAAAGAGTCACATTCACAATGTTCATTGCAGCACTATTTACAATAGTCAGGACATGGAAGCAACCTAAGTGCCCATCAACAGATGAATGGATAAAGAAGATGTGGCACATATACACAATGGAATATTACTCAGCCATAAAAAGAAATGAAATTGAGTTATTTGTAGTGAGGTGGATGGACCGAGAGTCTGTCATAACGGGTGAAGTAAGTCAGAAAGAGATAAACAAATATCATATGCTAACACATATATATGGAATCTAAAAAAAAAAAATAAAAGGTTCTGAAGAGCCTAGGGGCAGGACAGGAATAAAGTCACAGACATAGAGAATGGACTTGAGGACACGGGGAGGGGAAGGGTAAGCTGGGACGAAGTCAGAGAGTGGCATTGACATATATACATTACCAAATTTAAAATAGCTATTGGGAAGCAGCCACATAGCACAGGGAAATCAGCTCCTTGCCTTGTGACCACCTAGAGGGGTGGGATAGGGAGGGTGGGAGGGAGACGCAAGAGGGAGGGTATATGGGGTTATATGTATACGTATAGCTGATTCACTTTGTTATACGGCAGAAACTAACACAACATTGTAAAGCAATTATATTCCAATAAAGATGTTAAAAAAATAAAAAATAAAAACCCATGTAATACATTACAATATTATTAAAAATAATTTATTGATGGACACTTAGGTTTCCAATTTTCACTATCACAAGAAAGAAATCGTTCTACTACATACATTTTGATGCTCATCTGTGAATATTTCTCTTGAATTGTTTCTGAGACGTAGAACTGCTGAGACAATGGATATGTAAAATTTTATTTTGATAAACTGTCAAGTTGTTTTCCAGAATGGTTTCTTCAATTTATACTCTCACTAAAAGTGTACAAAAGTACTATTTCTTGTATACTTGCCAAGCCTTGATATTGTCACTGTAATTCTTGTCAAATTTATGAGAAACAATTCCTTTTAATTTGCATTTTTCTTATAACTAGTCAGGGTGAACATCTTTTTATATATATTTATGTAGACATTTGTTACTATCCTTTGTGACTTGCCTCCTTATATCCTGCCTATTATTTTTATTTTATTTTATTTTTTAAAATTGACTTTAGGAACTCTGTATATATTCTGGACAGCAATCTTTGTCAGTAATATAAGGTGCAAAGTTTTTCCCAGCACTTTGTTGAAATGTTAACTTTATTTATGATTTATTTTGTTTTAGGGAGGCTTTAGTTTTTATGAAATAAAATCTGTCAGTCTTTTCCTTTGGCTTTTGTGTTTTACTTAGAAAATATCCCTACCAATATTAACTTGTATTTTCTTCAGTGACTTTTGTAGTGTTAATTAACCTGGAATTTACACAGGCACACAGTTCTATTCTATTTTTTTTAAATATGTAAATCCAGTTGTTCAAATTCTAGTAATAGAATAGTCCACATTTTCATTTTTACTTGAAATACTGTCTTTACCACAAACTAAATTAAAATATAAACATAAATCTGTTTATGGATCCTCTTTGTAATGTATTTTAACTTCTGTCTTTCATGTCCTTCTTCATTAATTAGAAAAAGTTATAGCTATATTTGTCATAGAATTTCTACCTTATTCCTTTAATGAACTTTAGAATTAGTTTTTGGTTAATTTCTTTTATCATTGGTTGAGGTGATATTTAAACATAGGTTTATTTATTTGTTCCTCTATATCTCATGATACATCTCTTCCTTTTCCAGATCTTTTAGGTCTTCAGTAAATTTTCATAGTTTTATTCCTCACTCTTTGGGGTTTTTTAGCTTTTCATTATCATCCTTGATTATTTGTATTTTTAAAATTTCTGATTCTTCTTCAGAAACATTTGATAATTAAATGAAAATCCTTTTAAAAATTTATTAGATTAAAATGTGTACAGTGTATTTCTTATAATTTATAATCTCCTCAGGGTATTATTTATTTTATTTATATGCTTGTTTTTCTTTTTTTTTTTGATAAGGTTTATCACTACATTTTTAATTTTACTGTTATTGCCTCAAAGAATCAGCTCCTGATAACAGTCAATTCTGTTTTTGTCTTTATTTTAATTAACTTATTTATAATTTTTGTGTTTATCTTTTAATATTCTGTTAAGGATTATTTTATAGTGATTTTAGAACAAGAGATACATATGTTTTTAACTTATTTTTATTCTATATTTTTAAATAATGAAAGCTCTGAAATTCATACTTCTGTTATAGCTTTGCCTCCTATATGTTTTATTGTTAGATCTTAAGGATGTATTCTTCTTTTTAAATTAAAAATGTATAATTTAGTGTTTTAATATTATTTAATTTAAGCATGGGCTATTTAAATTAAATTAGCATTAGTTTATTCATTCACTGACTACTTGAGAGTCTACCATATGAAAAGTATTGAAATATGAAATTATGTGACATTTATAATGAACACTTTTGGAAGGTAAAAATATATATCTCACTGTGATTTAAAATTTCATTTCTCCAATTACGAAGGGAGTTTACCATTCTTCATGCATTTTATTGTCATTTTAACTTACTATTTGGGAAAATACATGTTTTTATTGTTTTTCCTTAATCTTTTATTAGAGAGGCATCTTTTCCCTATTGATTCCCCAAATTTCCTGATAGCTAAGATTCTGACACTTTGTTTGTAGGCTGCAATTTTTTTCATTTTGTTTTGTTTTTACTTTTTGAACTATTTCTTTTTAGTGCAGATAATTTCTATAACATTATAAACTGAGCTATACTTTACCTACAGTGAAATGCACAGATTTTAAGAGTACTATTAGATGAACTGGCAAGTATATAAATCTATGTGACCAACATTCTAATCATTGTAGAGTTCAATTACATCACCAGAGAAAGTCCGTTTCTACTACCTTCCAGTTGATCACCCCTCCCCTGCTTCCCGCTGACCACCATTGTTCTGATTCCTATATTCATAAGTTAGATTTCTGTGTTCTAGAAATGCATGTAAATAGAATTTTACTATACCTACTCTGACTATATCTACCCTGAATGGTGTCCGACTCTGTTCATTCAACATATGTCTGTGAAATTCTTCTATGTTTTTGAGTGTATCAGCAGTTTGTTTCCTTTTATTACCGAATAGTATTTTGTTGAATAAATATACCAAAATTTGACTATCCATTTGGATTGTTTTCCAGTTTTTGGTTACTATGAATAATTGGCTTCATCTATGGCCATTACCATCCTGAATGCACCTGATCTCGTCTGAATAACTGGCTCTAATAATTTTTTGTTAGAGATTTTTAGGGGACATATTGGAATTGAATTAATGCAAAGAGAATTTCAATAAATCACTAGAACCAACTCAGAAATTGCACAGATGATGGAATTAGCAGACAAAGACATCACAACAGCTATTTTAATTACAATCCATATGGACAAGAAGGTATAGAAAAACATGATCATGAAAAAGAGACAGCTGAAAAACACAAAGAATTAAATTGAACTTTTTGACATAAAAAATACAATATCTGAGATGAAAAATAAAATAGATCATAATATAGGCTGTTGATTTCCCCCCAAAATTCATATAGTGAATCTTCATCCCCAATGTAATGGCATTTGGAGGTGGGTCCTTTAGAAGATGATTAAATCATGAGGGTGAAGCCCTTATAGAAGAGGATTAGTGTCCTTATAAAAGAGACCCCAGAGAGCTCCTTTGCCCTGTCTACCATATCAGGCCCATCTAAGAACTAGGAAGTGGACCCTCACTAGACATTAAGTCTGCCAGTCTTGATCTTGGACTTCCCAGCCTCTAAAACTATGAGAAATAAATATCTGTTGTTTAAGCCAATCGTCTATGGTATTTTTGTTGTATTGCAGCCTGAACAGACTAAGACAAAAAACGATCAGTGAACTTGAACACAGAGCCATAGAAATTCTACAACATTATGCATAGACAAAAAAGGATGGAAAAAATGAACGGAGCATCAGTGACCTACAGGATAGTATCAGACAGTCTAGCATACATGCAATTGTGGGCTCAAAAGGAGAGAAGAAAGAGAGGGAATAAGAGAAAAAAATTTGAAATGATAGCTAACAATTTCCCAAGTTTGAGAAAGACTACAAACCTACAGACCTAAGAATCTCAACAAACTCCAAGCAGGGTAAACTTTTATGAAAACTAAACTAATCAAACTGCTGAAAACCAGGTAAAGAGAAAATCTCAAAAGCATCCAGAGGAAATAAAGAGAGAGGACTTCACTGTGGTAAAATTTAGATGAATATAACATTTGTGATTGGTAGCAGTTAATTGACTTAATACTTTAAACATAGATTATAATAAAAGTACAAAATGCAAATCCACACTTTTTTAGCCATGTACCATTATTATCTCATAAAATCATCATTAAATTACCAAGGGAATATAGTATAGTAAACAATATGTATCAACAATGAAACTTGGAAAAGAATATGGTTCTTGTTTCAAAGATTTGAGGAGTCTACAGGCCAGAGAGGAGGTGAGAATGTACTGAGAAGCCATGTCACCCCATAATTCACTGCATATTAAACTTTAGCCTATCTTAGAAAGAACTGAAGGAATTATTACCACTACCTCATTTTGAATGACAAGAGCTGGATAAAAGTGTGGGTTGCGGAGCAGTTGGTAAGAAGTATAACTTGGTCCTAATTAAACATACCACCAGAAATTTTCTGGATGCCAGAGTTTATACAGGGGAGGGAACCTGCTGTACAGATTATTGCCACATTACACTTTTAACTAAATCAGGGAGGCAGCTGAGGCTCGTTCCCGGTGAGAGCTGTCAAGCCAGTGAGAATAATTTTATGAAAAGGGCTAGGACTACTCCATAATTACAGAGGAGAAGCTCTTTAGCAATGAAGAGAAAATCCATGCTCTGATTGCATCCAAATATAATGTCCTTGATCACTAATCTTCCAAAGTAAAATTATAATAAACCTATGTTTTCCTTTTCTTGCTTTTATGATTTGCATAGGGACTCATTCAATTTCTTACAGTTCATCTCAACCTCAACATTATTCAAACACAAGCTTACCTCTCTAAGGTTAAGTAAACCAAAAAGCTGGCCAATGTATTGAAAAGTGTACACTTTAAATTGAGACTAATCTGAGGAAGTAAAACAAACACCCACTTATAAAATAAACTTACTCATAAGAAAATAGAGAAACTTTAAAAAACCTATAATCTATAAATGTATTAAAATTCAAGAAAACTAGAGTAAGGAGTCATTAAAGATGCAAGAAATATATTTGGAGATTAAAAAATATGACTGCTGGATTTTGAAAACGCAATAAGGGAAAAAAACTGTGTATTAGATTATACAGAATACTGATAATGTATTAGTATTTTTATCTTCCCAAATTAAATAGCAAACAATGTAATGATAAATGGAACACATATTACCTGAAAACACAAAGGACTAAACTTATACTGCCCATCTTTTCTATGGGTATGCTGCAGCCAGATGTCTTAAGATAATGTGTCAGTGTTTCATTATGTTAGTGATTACAGGTACATAGGAACTTCCCAAACTGAAATTCACAGAGAAAAAGAAAAATAAAAAAAGGCCAGAACATTCAAGACTATGAGACAACTTCAAAAAATATAACATACTTGTAATTGGAATAGCAGAAGGAGAAAAAGAAAACAAAGCAGAAGAAATATTTGAAGTAATAATTTCTGAGAACTTTTCAAAATTAATGACAGGGACTTCCCTGGTTGTCCAGTGGTTAAGACTCTGTGCTTCCAATGCAGGGGGCGCAAGTTCAACCCATGGTCAGGAAACTAAGATCCCTCGTGCCGTGCTGCAAGGCCAAAAAAAAAAAAAAAAAAATTAAAAAAAATTAATGACAAACACCATGGATCCAGGAAGTTCATAGAATACAAAGCAAGATAAATATTAAAACTCCACCTTGAGACATATTATATTCAAACTTCAGAAAATCAAGAGAAATTGAAAATATCCAGGGAGAAGAGGTGGGGGAATCTTACTACAGAGCAATAGGTATAAGAATTATGGTTGACTTCTTCTCAGAAACACAACAGAAAACTCCACAACGATGAGGTAGCTTGTACTGGTCAAAGCCAGAACAACTTGAGCAAAGAAATAAATAAATATTAGATTATAAGCCAAGCTATGAAATGTCCATGAACCATATGGATATAAATAAGTAAATCAATAAAGAAATGGGGAGAATAGGCAAATTTTCCAAGCAGAGGAATTCCAAGTAACTTATGGAAATACTCTGCTCTCAAGGAGTTGGGACATAATTCCTCACTTCTTAAGTGTGGTCTGTTATAGTGACTTCCAAAGAATACAATATGGAAACAGGGGAAAAAAGAGTAACTTTACAGTGGAAAAATCTGACAAAGACTACCTCAGCCGAGGGATCAAGGTTAACATCAACAGTGATAAGACATGTTGATCCTATGTACCACTGATATGATGGGATGAGAATGGGACTTTACCTCTGTGGTCTTTCTCCCCAAAACCCATAACCTCAGCCCAATCATTAGAAAATAATGAATCAGAAAAATCCAAATTGAGGGACATTTCACAAAATATCTGACCAGTACTCCTCAAAACTGTCAAGGTCATCAAAAAATAAGGAAAGCCTAAGAAATATCACAGTCAAGATGAACCTAAGTGAATATAACAACTAAATAAAATGTGGTATTCTGGATGGGACCCTGCAGCAATAAAGACAGGTTAAAAACTAAGGAAATATGAATAAAATATAGACTTTAGTTAATAATGATAATCAATATTAGTTCATTAATTGTGAAAAATGTACCATAATAATGTATGATGCTATTAGTAGTGGAAATGGGGTATGGGTATATGGACACTCTCTTTACTAATGTCTCAATTTTTCTGTATATCTGAAACTATTCTAAACTAAAATGCTTTTTTAAAATAATCTGTTCTGAGAGTAAATTTTTTTCTCCCCCCCCACAGTAAAATGTTTTCTTCTACCTGTAATTTTCTCCTGCATGTCATTTATATAGTAGCTTAAAATAGAAAAACCACCAAGATGGAGTCTTACTAATGTAGTTGGTAACTGAATATGCCTGAGAGAAAAAAATCAATGAGAAAGAATGTCCTTGTGTTATTACAGTCAGAGACCCTGCTGAAAACCACAAAATTCTTAGAAAGTGTCCCTATGGACAGAGCACAGAGAACCTCATGAACCTGAATTGCTGGGATTGGGGTCCTGAGTTTACCTTTTTTTGGCAAGTACAAAGGTGATTCTTATTTACACTAGAGATAGTGAATTACTGCTTTATCATGTGATGTGACACTGGACACATAATATATACTGCTTTAGAATCTTTAATCTCTAATCCTCAGATATAGTCATTTAACCCAAGGTTGCTATTCAGTCTAATAGAACCATGACCAGCTCATATTCCTCTATCTTTTCTGAGATTTCTGTAAAAGACCTTGCCTACATCCACAAACTGCCCTAAAAAGAGCTTATGATCCGTAAATTTCCCTGACCTGGATGCCTGGAGTATAGAGATGAACAAGACAGACATGCTTCTCATACTGATAGAGGTTTAGTCTGGTGAGAAAGACAAATATTAAACAAATAATTATACAGACAACTAATCAATTATAAAAGTGATAAATATTATGAATGAAGAACTAAGGCTATAATAGGGGAATCTGTCCAATGTTTATGTTTCTGTGTGGAGAGTGGTGTTAGAGAAGAATTTCATAATAAATAATGCTGAATTTGAGACATGAAAGGTGAATTGAGTTAGCTAGGTTAAAGCTGTTGGGCTTAAGGGAGTTTCAATCAAGAGAGTGAGTGGTTTACAGGCAGACAGAACAGCATGCGCAGAACCCATGTATGGAAAAACCCATTGGAGGATATCATATTAGAGACTGAGAATGAAAATTTAGTTATCCACTCAACAAAAATTTACTTGGTTTCTATTATGTGCCAGGTTTTGGGATGAAAGGTAACCCTCTATGGTAGGAGCACACAGAGCAAAAAGGGAAGGAAAAATATGTTAGCATTAAATCGCTTGCCATTAGTAACCTTGCTACTATTTCCTAATAATTACAGCTTTATTTCATAAAGCTTATAAATTATACCATTATAACTTGTTCTAGAAATGTTCTTCAGGTAAGACAGTCTTCTGGATTTTTCACTTTGTTCTCTGCCTTTTTGAATATTAGAGAAACATTAGCTTCTCTCCAGGCTTCTGGAAGCTCACATACCCACCAGAATTTCTCAAAGATTTAATGCCCATTATACATCCTTCAGCAAATTCCTTTGCAAGTTATTTTACCACTCTGGATAATTCATCTGGTCTAAGAGAACTGGCCTCATTTTGAGATGTTGCTATGTCTCTTTAAATATCTTATGTTCTGGCTTTCAACCTCCTCTTTTTGGTATATTTATTCTACCCTTTACATATGGTTATTCACCTTGCAGGAGAATACAAGTGCAAAACAGTTGTTTCATTTTCTTTTCATAATACCTATTTCCCCAAGCTGTTCCTTTTTTGGTTGTCTTTTTGCTCCAAAAATGAGCAAAAAGTTGTTTTAGTTGTCTTTAATATTTTTGTAATTTTAAATGAATTGTGAACAAGACTTCTTCCAAACATTCTTAAGTGCTACTATTTTATCACTGTCACTAATTTATTTGTTTTTTAAATTGAATGTATCAGAAAGCTTTCTTTGTGGAAATATCATTTTACTGTTTTTGCCCCCATATTCTTTCTCATCAGTATCTCTTCTGTATGATGTAAGCAGAATTACATCTTGTGGAGCATTTTGAAAACTGTTGATGTCTTCCTTTGTAGGTTCTGATGGCCTGCATTCATTTTCACTTTGTTATTAAACAAACTAATAAGCTTTTCTTCAAAATCGTGAAGAATGTTGTCTGAATATGCCCAGGATTTTCTTTTGTCATAATTTTAAACTCTAGGGTAGCATTGTTTCCTGTCCCCAAGGTTCTTGTCACTTCTACTTTACCAACCAATTTTTCCTTCTTGGTCATTATTAAGTTCAGAGTAGCAATTTCCCAAGTTGCTTCTACTACCCTCTAAAGGTAAAATTATCAGTGGAAGCAATTCAGTTACTAACTATTTTGACAGTCCAGGCTACTCCTACCAGTTTAGTGGCCTGAGAGAATCTTTTTGTAGCCATTTAAGTAGAAATATTATGATAGTTAACTTAGCTATAAGTTACAGAACAAAGACGAGTTATTCTTACTATAGCCCAGAAGGTTCTACATAATCCAGACTCTTTCTTTCCAACTTCAACTCATACTAATCTCCTGCTCTCACACTTTACTTTAGACATGATCTGTTGACACAGCAAGTGTTTTTCTTTCTTGGGGCATTCATTTATTTACTTCCCTCTGCCTGGACACTGTTTTTCCAACACTCTGCAGAGCGAGTTCCTTCTCAATCTTTAAGTTTCAGCTTAACATTTACTTTTCTATAATAACCTGCTGTTTATTCCCTTCATACTACTTATTATTATCTGAAGTTATCATACTTACCTGTTTGTTTACTATATTACACCAATGAGAAAGTAAATGCTAAGAGGTAGGAAAATTTTGTGTCTTTCCATTACTGCATACTCATGCATAGTAAATCCTCAATAAATAAATGTTAAATAGGTAAGTAAAAGGTATCCTGAAATGGTAAGTTCTTTGCAAAAATGAATTAAATAAAATTGTTGAGAAGTTCTTTGTTATACGTAATTACTCAATCAGAACAGCCAATTCATACTCCTTTTGAGTAACCTTTAGCAAAAGGTCATAGAGAAATGATTCTGGTAATATCAGGCAAAGAAATGCAGGCCCTATAGAACATCTAGAAAATTGGATAAAATGTAATATCAAAATTACTTGAAGGCACAGAAAATTAACAAGGTTGTGAAGAATTATGAAGCAGACAAGTAATCCTGACATTTGGGGCGCTACTTCTTTGGGTGATATATGCCAATTTTGAGAAATGGGTCTCAGAGGGTGAGGGGTGAGCAGAGCTTTAAACAGTCTTACAGGACTATAGAGACAAATTGGTATCCAGAATTTGTCAAGAAGGAATAGCATTGGCAAATCTCCCATCTTCAGTTAGAATTTGAAAGAATATACCCTAGAATAAGGTTGAACCAAAAGTAGAAAAGCCCGTCAAGAAAGCTGAACCCAGCATCAAGTCATTTTAATCCCTGTAAAGGGATGTAAGTGATCTATTATTATTAGCTTTCTTTGATGCATGAATCTAACAATAATTAGATGAATAAAGGATATCCTAAAAATATCAGATTTTTTTTCAAAATGAGCTAAATAAAATAGTTGGACACTTCTTTGTATAATTGCTAAATTAGAACAGCCAATCCATATTTTTGAGTCACTTGTAGCAAAAGATCATAGAGTAGTAACAGAGAAGCTAGCAAAAATAATTCCTCTGTAGAGGAAGTTAATGTCATCATAGGCCTCAGGTTATTTCCATAAAATTTCATTTATGATGCCTGTAAATATGATTTCAATAAAAAATGGAGTAACTCATGGAGGCAATCAACATAATTTAAAACCAAGAGAAACAATAAAATATAGAAATAGATCAATAAGAAATAGAGATAATGGAGTTACAGACATTAACTATGCTGTGCTTGTTCAAGTAATTAAAAAAAAGATTGAAAACTTTGACAGAGAATTTGAAATTATAAAACATAACAGAATGCAAATTTAAAGAAAAATTATAAAAATCAAAATTAAGTACCTAATGTATGGATTTAAACATGCATATTGTAAGAAAATTATTGTGATGATTGGTCAAAAGAAAATGTTCATAACAAACCAAGGAGAAACAACATAATGAAAAAAATACAGAAAGCAATACAAAAGATATAGGAAATACAGTGATAAGATCTAACGTAAATGCAATTGTATTAATGGAAGAAAATAAATAAGAGAGCAGAACAGAAACAATATTTCAAGACCTAATAGCTACAAAGATCTAAAATTAATGAAAGTCATCAACATACAAGTTCAAGAAGCCCTTCCAACACAGAAAAGGATGAATAATAAATAAAAAGAATTATCAAGACCCATCAAGGTAAAATTGACAGAATATAAACTGCTAATATATATAAATAGAAAGTTTTCAAAACAGCAGAAAAATAGAACAAGAATGACACCTGATTTCTCAATAGCAATTAGAAATGAGGATATAATGGAATGACAGCTTCAAAGTAATGAAAGGATATAATTGCCAAACTAGAATTCTAAGTCCATCATCAATAGTAGTATAATTGGTTATTGCATGTTTTCAGATGTGATACAATAAAAAAGTATGCTATATCATCTATTATTTCCAAAAACTGTAGTTGAATCTAATAATAAGAGAACAATCAGACAAATTCAGAATATGAGACATCCTGCAAGACAAATGGCCTCTTTGAAAACATCATGAGAAACAAAGGAAAGGCAACAAGTTCCAGATGAAAGGAGATTAAAGAGACCTAATGAACACATGCAAATGTGTAAACATCGATTAGATCCCAGAATGGGAAAAATTCAATATTGAATGTTTATTAGACATTATTGAATTATTGTTAATTTTCTTAGATATTATGGACATATAAGAGAATGTCTTCATTTATAGGAAATACATATTGAAATATTCAGAGGTGAAATGTCAAGTCATCTACAGCTTATTTTCAATTGATTCAGTAATATACACACACATATACACATACATATGTGTGTATATTTGTATATATAATGTAAGTCCTTATACATATAAATGTAACTAAATACATATTTAATGAGCAAGTTAAATTCACTGATAATAAAATAAATATAAGGTAATAAAACAATAAAGTATTTTCCTTCCATATCAATAGAGAGGATAAATTATGCTTCTTCACACAATTTACTAAGGCAGAAAATGTGAAATACATTTTAGGTAGCTTTTCTTAAAATATTGAAAAGAAAATATATGAAATCTAAAAGAACAACTGCTACATGTGTTGAAAATGTGAACAATCACAACATTCACCAGCTATCCTAGATATTAGAAACAAAATCTTAACGTTATTATATGTTAAGTGAGAACTGACACTTTTTTTCTGGAAGTAAAATGTTCAAGCCCTGTGGAGTCTCTTATCTCTTCCAGGGTAGCATATGTGTAGTGGACATGTTGTAGTATCATTTGACAAATTATATTTCTGGCTGTCCTTTCTGGCCAGAGTTCCATCGTTCCACTTTCATTGCAAGTATTTGTGCTCCAATAAAGTAATTTTATCTTCACAGGAAGAGAGTCAAGACTTTTATTTTGCTAGCCTGAGAATGGGGCTTCCGGGTACACTTTCTTAATGGATTATACAAAGTTACTAGCTTCACCTATGCTTTTTAGTCTAGCAGTTGCACAAAGAAATTTCTGTATTGCTTTTTTTCACTGTGTAATAGTCTAGTATGATTCCCATGAGGTAGATTCTGTGGAAACATTTTCCTTACTAAGAAAAAATGCATGTGAAATTAACTTGCTTCTAAATCCTGGTGGAAGTGATGAAACTTGATGTTTAATGATGTTCCCTTGCGATTTAAAGTGCACATTTCTAAGACAGGGACAAGACTACAATTAAATTTCTAGTTTCCTCTATTGCCTAGAGGGAGAGTTCATCCAAGTTGATCCAGGCATTGCTTTCTAATAATTTCTTTTGCATCTGCTATGACAACACAACACATCGTACTTTCTTATAACCACGGAAGTCAGAATTTTTCCCTGTATGTCTAATGTAATTTCCAAGCTAGCAATTTCATTTGGTGTTCTATTGTTGCAGATGAGAGACAGAGTTTAAGAAATAGTATTTGAATGAACAAAAATGCATAAGCATTTGTTTCATACTGGACATTTTCTCTATCCTTCATACATTGTTGCTGTTGCTCAGGGTATGGGAGTAAAACAAAACAGGAAGATGGTAATTGACACAGTTAATGGGAGGAAGGTTGAGGGGTTTTAGGGCTGAATATTCTGCTCTATCATCCCCACATTTTAAAGCCTGGATTCTAACGTATTTTTTCTATTTATAATTACAACTTCCCCAAACCTATTAGGTGAAGGACAAGAAAAAAAGGGGTACATGATTAGACTGTGAATCATTTTGCTTTTCATAAAACCACAAAGATTCAAGGAGGGGGAAAAAAAAAGTCAGGAAAAAAATAAAGTCATGGGCTTCCCTGGTGGCGCAGTGGTTGAGAGTCTGCCTGCCAGTGCAGGGGACACGGGTTCGAGCCCTGGTCTGGGGGGATCCCACATGCCGCGGAGCAACTGGGCCCGTGAGCCACAACTACTGAGCCTGCGCGTCTGGAGCCTGTGCTCCGCAACAAGAGAGGCCGTGATAGCGAGAGGCCCGCGCACCGCGATGAGGAGTGGCCCCCGCTTGCCGCAACTGGAGAAAGCCCTCGCACAGAAACGAAGACCCAACACAGCCATAAATAAATGGATAAATAAATAAATAACTTAGGATTTCGTTCCAAATAAATAAATAAATAAATAAATAAAGTCATAAGTAATTGCAGTATCTCACCGCCTGCAAAAGAGGGTTCTCTTTTTCCTTTTGACCTCTCCGCTGCACACCCTGCATCACATTAAGAAAAGTGACATGCTTCCCTGGATTCTGGGTGACTGATGCAGGAGGTGACTATGTCAAGACAGTTTCCATGTGATGATGAGTCTGAGCAGAGACTTGCATGACATAAAGGGCAATCCAGGAAGAGATCCATAAGAATAGCAATTCAGGCAAAGGAAACAGTTAATTAAATGGTCTCAAGATAGGAACTAGTTTTAGTACATTATGGAATAGAAATAAAACTACTAGGACTGGAGCTTAACGTTAGGTTTGCAACATCACAGGAATCCTTATAGTTTCTACCATGATCTATTGGATTTATTGCTTTTGAAGCTCTGAGCTTCAATGTAAAGTGTATGACTCCCCTGGGCTGCTATACTGGAAAAATTACATGGAGACATCCCATGAAAAGACCCTGAGACTATGTAGATGGCAAACTCTCAGTCAGTCTCAGCAGGTCCAGACCACAGTCATTTCAGTCTTCCCATCTGAGGCCTCAGATATCATGGAGCAAGGATGAGCCATCCTTTGCCATGGTACCTGACCCACAAAACCATTAGAGGTAATAATAAGATGGCTCTGGTTTTAAGCCACAAAGTTTTGGAGCAGTTTGTGATGCAGCTCTAATCGGAACAGAATTTGGTTCTGGAAGTGTAGCACTGCTGCCCAAAGCATTTTCCATTGGCTTTGGGACCCAGTGGTAGACCAAAGCTGAAAGGGTCTCAAGGAGACTGTTAGTGGAAGCTGGAAATAACCTTGAGGAAACCATTGGCGAGGGCTTGAAGGAAAGTGAGGAAAATGTTACTGGAGATTGCAAACAGAGGATTCTTGTCATGTAGTGGCAGAAAGTTTGACAGTACTGTTGCCTACGGTCACATGAGAAATAGAAAGGAAACCTAATGAACTCATAGATCTGGCAGGGGAGATTTTCAGGCAGAATGTACAAAGTGACAACTGGCTTCTTTTTGCTGCCTGTGATAAAATAGGAGAAGAAGAGATGCACCAAAGAAGAAGCCTCTAAATTTTTGAGCAGAATTTAGAGAAATTACATGAACCAGAACCTGCTGGATTTGAAAGTAAAACTATTTCTTTTCTCAATCTTTCCCAGCAAAAGAATACCAAAGTAAGAAATCAAATTCAGATAGGGCTGTAAGATCCTTTGTTAAAATCCCCAAAAGATATAAGTTGGTATGTCTCATAGATACTTTCAGTTAGACAAAAGCCATCTAAGGAATTTAAGGGCATGCCACATAGGTCTTCCCTGTTAAAACAATAGAACTCCTAAGACTGTGAAGGGTTTTGTATCCTAGCAGCCTCACAGGGAACCCAAGATTTAGATGGGCTTTGAGAAAAAATATATGAATGTATCTTTTGTTTAATGGAATAGATCCTAATTTGATGCACAAAGATTTAAAAAGAATTATATTAGATTGGACTAAAAGGGGCAGGGAAAGTTCAAAATGAAAAGAGACTTTTGGATTCTAACCTGCTTCAGATAAGAAGCAGGCTGAGAAGCATCCTTATATTTTGGAAGATTTTCTCTTCTTATGTTTTGAATATAGATGACATATTAGAATAGGACATTAATTGAAAAATAGTGTCACTAAGTTAATTTTAAAATTAGAAGGACATTGATCTATAAACTTCTGAATACCCATTAAAAACCTTTTACTTTGTAAACGTATTGTATATTATGGGTTTTGTAATTTTCCAAGGAAATAATACATTTCGAATTCTTAAGAAAAGGAAGCAGAGCTGAGAGCACTAGGATTACACTGTGAATGAATAAGATTGAATCATCAGAAATCCAATGGGAAAAGAATCCAATATCTAAAATTCTCAGTTGTAGAAACTCAAACTCATAAAGAGCAATTTCCTCCACATGGCTTGCAGCATTCAATAAAATTCAACACAAATATTATTGAAAATGACAACCTTTGCAGGCAAAACACCTGGATTCAAGTCTTATTTCCTCCAATTACTAGAGGTTTCATTTCAGGCAATTTTAATAACCTTTCTATACCTACATGCCTTTACCTCTAAAATGGGAATAGTCATTATCTTTAAAATGGGAATAATCATAGTACATATACTAAAGGATTGTTGTGAGAATTAAATGGAGGAATAAATGTAAATCATTTAACCCAGAATCCGGAAGATGGTAGTTACACAATAATATAATTATAATCATCAAATGCAATATAGTCACCATTGAAGTTATTTCATCATCATTATCATCTTCATTATCTTAATCATTGATCATTGTAAAGCAGGCATGAACCTGGGCATTGGGGATATAATTGTAGCCAAGAAAGCCTTGATTTCAGCCCTTATAGTCTAGCATGGGAGATAAGCAATTAAGCAAGTAATTGCAATTCTGACTTCTAAGTGTCCCGATAGAGAAAATAAAGCATGCTATGTGCATATGCATAGTACTGAATCCACAGAACACAACATATTTTAGAGCATTGAGGAAGCCTGCGAGGAGATAATAATGTTTAAACTGAGATCTGAAGGTTGAGTAGCAGTTAGACATGTGAGGAGAGATGGGAAGGTTCTAAAAAAAAGAACGGTACCTGAGAATATCCTGAGGTAGTTCGAAGAAGGAGAAAGCATCAGAAAGAAATGACCCAGGTGAGATGGACAGGGACATCTTAAGGAACTTGGGTTTATCCTAAGCGCAGGAAATAGCCATTGGTAAGTAATAAAATAGGGCAGGGCATCATGAGTGTCTTTATTCTCTGAAAGACCATTTTGACTGCAATAAGCAGAATAGATTTTTTTTTTTTTTTTTTTGGTATCAATACTGAGGGCAGAGAGCTCTGTTAGGGAGCTGTGGATATTATGCAGATAACACATGTTGACTGCCTGGACAGTTAAGAATGGAAGGAAGTGAGCAGACATGAAAGCTGCTTAGGAGAAAGAATTTTTTGAACATGGTGACAGAGTTGATCTTGGATGTGAGATAGAAAGGGATTGAGTCATGAATGTTTATTTTCCAAGTTTTTAGCTTGAGAATATCAATACCACTCATAGATTTCAGGAGGAAGTTGGAAAAGCTGAATTGGGGATTGAAGATAATGGATGATGAGTTTAGTTCTAGGTGTTCTGTTTGCAAAGCCTTTGGGACAATTTTTTTATTTTTTATTTTTATTTTTAGTTATTGTCCTCAACTATGCTTTCTAAGTTGGTTCTACTGCCTAATGCTTTTTTTTTTGTCATTGCCTAAAAGGGGACAAAATAATTGAAATGACTACTAGTAAAAGCAGAAAGTATTGTCTTTAGGGTTAGGGAAGACTTATGTATTGTGAGTATTCTCTTGGTTTAATATTTCATTAATAAATGTGTCACCCATCACAGTAATGAAACGAAATCAACTAAAGATGCTCTTAAATCTATTTAACTAAATGTCCAAATTTAATTATGGCAATAAAAAAAGATTCAGGACATTCAGAGAATACTGGACTTTTAAAAGATTATATATTATACTATGGAGTTAAAATTGATGCGTGTTTTTTTTTTTTTCTTGACAGAAATTTGAAAAGTGTTTTATATCTCTTGGAAACAATTAACTGTGTGTTTCAGTATGGGGCTTAACATTTTCTCTGAGAGGTTATTTTGTCATGCTAATTCATATGGAGTATTAAACTATTTTTCACCTCTGTTCCCAAAATTGCATGATATTCTATGCTATCCCATAGTTCCATTTCTTTAAAAAAAGAATAAAAATAAATTGAAAAGCAGGTTTCCATGCTCTGGTTAAAGAAGAATTTCAATAATATTTGTCTCTGTCTGGTTGCTTTTTAGAACTGCTCCTTTGCCCTGATATTATTTTCACTTCACTCAATTCTGTTTGAAACCTGCATATGGTAGCTTTTCAGAAGCCTGCTTTTCTACCTGTCTAGCTCTATTTCTAAATAATGAAGCTAAAATGGTGTGCTTATATTTGCTTTGGTCTTATTGCAAGTCTCTTTCAGCTTTCCTCATTCTTTGAGCTCATAATTTTATTTCCTGGGGAAACCCACCAGATTATTTCTGACCTTTTGCAAAACAATATTTGTGACTCATGGTTTCCATTCTTCTCCTCTTGTATTAAATAAATCCAAACAAAGTCCTTCTTAAAAATCTGGTTTACTTCCCTACTTTGATTTCTGCTTTTTTTTCAATATGCTGTTTTTTAAACAGAAGGAAGAGATACAGCTCTGAGATATTGTGATAATGGGTTATCAATTCACTAAACAATTGGTATACTTCAAATTTGGTATTTATTTTTTGTTATGTCTATTTTCTTCTATTTCCTATTCAAATCATGGTTCTACATATATTCAAATCATGGCTCTACTATTTATTCTCTGACTAGGACACAAGCATTGAGATTAAATGCCTGTGTGTTTGAAAGTTACCATCTGTGTCTTATTAGTCACGTGACACTGGGCAAGTTATTTTAAAATTACAGAATCTCAGTCTCCTTATCAGGTAAAATCATAGGTTGAGGATCAAATGAGTTACATCTAAAGCTCTCGGCCTTTTATTTTGCTCTTAAGTACTTAAAAATGTTTTGACTACTGCAGTTGCTAATAATTCTTTTTCCTTAATCACTCTGACAATCCCTGGCCTAATGTGAAGAAAACAAGTATTTCAACACTCGCTTCTTAGACTTACTGTAATAATAATAAAATAATACATATGTATGTCTATAGCTTGTCCTTAATAAATGTTAGTTCTCTTCCTGTTCCACTCCTCTCTAATGTATTCTGCAGATGCAATGTTCAGCTAATTTCTTGTTACATATTTATAAACATTCACTTCCATACAGCTTCCCATGGACATTTCATAAAGTGTAGGATGCTTTTTAAAAACACACATTTCCAACTGCAGAAACTGGTGCAGACCAAACCAACTGAATCAAAATCTCAGGGTGGAGACTTGCATTTTAAAAGCCTTCTTAGGGGAGTCTGATGCACTTTAAAGCATAGAACTCTCCAGCCTGGAGAGAGGGAGAACATGTAAAGAGAGGGAATCTGTAAATGTATACAACGTAGTAGAGTAAGTCACACAGATATGAAATAATTAGCAGGAGAAGGCAGGAAAGTACTAAAAATACAGATTATAAAATTTTAATGAAATATCTTATCTAGCATCCATGACCTATTGAGGAACATGGACAATAGGAAGTAAAGTGCACTTTATTGGTATCTGCCAATAATTTAACCCTTAGTAGTAAAACAGTTGGTTACTCAAGGAGAAACTACTGCATATTGACCATTTTGTAAGTTAAAATGACATCAAGTAGTGCAGCGTGAATAACGGGCTGTTCCATTTACCAAAGCTTACCTATCTATCTATCTATCGTCTAACTATCATCATCTATTTAATGAATGGTTGGCACAGAGGACTATGACCCAGAATTTTTCATAACGAGAAGGCTATTTTCAACTCTTGCTTTTAATGCTCACCAGTCAACATGATCCTATATTAGTGGGAAATTTTTCTCATCCTTCAATCTAAATGCCTTTTCTTAGCACTCTTGCATATTAATTTTATAAGCATACAGTAAGCTCAGATTGGCTAAATGTCTATGTTGTTATGCTGAGTATTTACGCAGAGCCTCTGGCTCTTGATAACCAATGCAAATATTTCTTACAAATTAAACGACCAAGTTGTAAAACTAGTAACCCATGAATTCTTTGTGTTTAGGTCTATCTTATCATAATTGTCACAAGTAACTATGTTGGGTAGTAAAAAAAAAAAGTGTCATTAAAAGATGGTTAATACATATATTTTTAAATTAAAATAATTTGATAAGAATACAGACATATTGCAAGGATTCTAGAGTTTTGGTTTCATTGTATCTTTATGGACTATTCAGTATTTGAGCTAGTTTTGACCTCTCAACAAGGCAGTGTGCTGTAACAGATAAGAGTTAGGATTGCCATCAGAAAATATAGGTTATGGTCCTGCTTCTGCCAATTAGTAACTATGTGATTTTGGGGTGAGACTTCTTCCTCATTTGACAGGAAAGTTACTATTCATAGATGCTTAAAATATGCCAGAAACTTTTTAAGTGTTTTATTGGCCTTATGCCATTTAATTCCCATAGTAACTAGAGTGTCATCTTCCTCATTCTAGAGAAGAGAAAAGTGAGGCTCAAGGAGATGGGTAATTTTCTCTAGGTCCGACATCTAGTGAGTGACACTCAGAAGATAAACTCCATTTTATCTGTCTCCAAGGCCTGTGGGATTAACCACCGTAAAATATTACCTCTCAAAAAAGTTATAGTTTAAGAAAATATATATCATATATTGTTAGGTTTTTTAGAATTCACAATACATGATATAAATGTTAGTTATTGTTAAGAGGTCAGGTAAGTAGGCTCCTGTTTTTTACTTTTCAGATGAAGGGACCTTAGAGGATGAATCAGCTTGTATAACAAACCATTCCAAAACTTAGTAGTCTCTACATAGTCTTTTCTTTAGTTCTTGATTCTGTGGGTCAGTGCATCCGGGCTAGGTTCAGCTGGACAGCTCTTCTGGACACATGCATAAGGGCAAGGCAGTTCTACTTCTGGAGGTTAGCTGGGTATCCTCCAGGGGCAGAGATGAGAAGTTTTAGCTGTTGGTGCGGGGTGCTTTATATCCTTTAGGGGTTTATTTCTTTTAAATCCTTATTGTATTATGTCCTCTTACTTGTTTTCTAGTACTATTTTTCTTTGTACCAAAGACGTGTGTGTGTGTGTGTGGTGTGTGTGTGTGTGGCCGGGGGGGGGCAGCTGGTATATATGTCTCTCATCATCAAGTAGGCCAGCTAAGGCTTGTTCTCGTAGCACTAGGGTAGGGTTCCAAGAAAGAGAGAGAGCAGAAGCACACAAGACCTTCTGAAGCCAAGGCTTTGAACTGGTACAAAATCACTTGCACTTTTTCTATTGGCCAAAGCAAGTTACAAAGCCTGTATAGATTCAAGGGCTGGAGAAACAGACTTTATGGGAGAAGATGCAAAATCACATTACAAAGGGGCATACCTAAAGGAGGGGATGGGAACTTCTGGCCATCTTAAAAATTTACTGCAGAGAAATTTTGCTTATGAATATATTGCTTTCTGAAGGTGAATAATATTTAAATAATCATTATACTGGACTTTAAAAGAGTTAATTCGTTAAGGTGTTAAAATTTGACAAGTACGTCATTCTGACAGTCACCATGTGGCTTTATGAGATCAATCCACATTTCTGGTGGTGATGTAGCACAGTTTCTGTAGCCTTCTGTGATGCTGACTCAAGGATATAAAGGAAGCAGTATTTCAATTGCTTCTCTGCCAGAGGTAATGTCCATACAGTCTTTTAAATCCTTGCTCTACACAGACCAACAAAGGAAACCACAACTGTTTTTTCCTCCTCAGTTTTCCATTGCCATCTTTCAAAGATTTGCTTCCCTGCCGTCCCACACACTTTTATGTGTCTTTTACAGCAGGATCAGTAGAGTTAGTTAGCTGGAGGGGTTTTCTGTTCTCTCCTGTCTTATATAATGAAACCTGGATATTTGTCTTAGGATCTTCCCCTCTTATAATGACCAGAAACAAAAATGCGAGACTGTTATTTCATTAATTGTTTCATTTATCAATTCTCCATTGATAAGGACATCTCACCCTTTTACCTTCCCACATCCTTATTTTCAAATTTATCCAAAATCTTCTCTAATTTCACATCTATTTCTTTATGAATCACAAGAAAATTCTGAATTCTTCTAAAAGATGATCCTTTTGCCAATGTGATTATTTCCAGAGAGCTTATATAACCTCAACTCAACTCATTAGATCTTTGTTTTCTCCTTTCCCCCCATGAGTCCTTTGCATCATTTTTCACTTTTCTTTTGGTTTCTATATAGAGCCTTTATAATACAAACTTAACATTATCAAGCTAAAAGCTTTCATTATTGATTTCTGCCATCTGTAGGAGTTAACTTTCTGGAAGTCTTGTAATTTAGTGTAAATATTTCCTCCATTTAAATTAACAGGAGTGGGCTTCCCTGGTGGCGCAGTGGTTGGGAATCTGTCTGCCAATTCGGGGGACTCGGGTTCGAGCCCTGGTCCGGGAAGATCCCACATGCCGCAGAGCAACTAAGCCTGTGCGCCACAACTACTGAGCCTGCGCTCTAGAGCCGCGAGTCACAACTACTGAACCCGTGTGCCACAATTACTGAAGACTGCACACCTAGAGCCCATGCTCCGCAACGGGAGAGGCCACCGCAGTGAGAAGCCCGCGCACCGCAACAAAGAGTGGCCCCCGCTCGCCGCAGCTAGAGGGAGCCCGCGCGCAGCAATGAAGACCCAATGCAGACAAAATTAGATGGGTAAAATAAATAAAAAAAAAAAAAATTAACAGGAGTAATTTATGTAAAGCATTTTGCACATAGTAAGCTCTCAATAAATGCTATTATAATAAATGCTGCTGCTACTACACTTACTATTACTAATTTATTTTAAAGCAAACCATATGCCTTTTTCTCCCTATTGAATTTACATTAAGCTATATAAGGAACTATCTAGACAATATGAGAATGCATGTTAGAATCTGAACATAATTTTTCTTTGCAAATTTTCTGGCAATTGAATTTACTATCACTGTTACTTTTAGAAATGCCTCAGTGACTGTGCAAAACTAGAATCATTCCCTCAGTACTTAAGCTTTACATTTTTTTTTTTGCATGTTAGTAAAGTTTATATTTTCACAAGGCTAGGTAGGTTACTATTACACATTTACTGTCATATTGTTAGTAAATTTCTTATAAATGTATACTTACCATATTTTCTTACATTAGTTTCCTAGACATTAGTGGCCTTCCAAAGACCTTTTAGTTCTTCACTTTGTTTAGTTATTTACTGTCATAACAGGTGGGAGTTTTCTTTCGTGAATTGTTTATATTTAATTGCCTGCCTTGCAGCCCTCTATATTGCTAAAACTTTTTCATTAGTAACTCATAACTCTTGCTCTTTCCATAAAGTCAATATCAGTATCTGTTTTTCAAAGAGACTTCCTCCTACATACAACCTGGTGTTTTACCTACTCCATGTTCAAGCCTATCAAACTATCTCCATGGACTATGGTCTCTCCCTTCCTTCCTTTCTTTTCTTTCTAGAAATACACACACAGACACAGAAACACATAATCCATTGGTGGTAAGGTCTGATATGGGTTGCTCTGTGTCTCAGCCTTCCCCTCAAGCCTCCCCTCCCCCCAAAAAGAGAGTCCTAACCTCCAGTACCTCAAAATGTCATCTTATTTGGAGATAGGGTCTTTACAGAGGTGTCAAGTTAAAATGAAATTATTAAGGTGGTACCTAATCCTATATGACTAGTGTTCGTATATAAAGGAGAAATTTGTTCACAGAGACAGGCACGCATAAAGGGAAAATGATGTAAAGAGACACAGAGAGAAGATGGCCATCTATAAGCCAAGGAGAAAGGCCTTGAAGAGGTCCATTTCTCACAGCCCTGAGAAGGAACCAACCCTGACAACACCTTAATCTGGAACTTCTAGCTTCCAGAACTGTGAGATAATAAATTTCTGCTGTTTAAACAATCCAGTTTGTGGTGCTTTGTTATGACAGCCCTAGCAAACTAATACAAGGCGCAATAAAAATTTGAGAAAGGGAGAAATTGGCTAAAGAGATCATTGCTTTGTTACTTGGATATCTGTAGCTTGTCTTTTTAGCTTCTGATAAACCTGAATGTTTACTTGCTAGAGCATTATGTTCCTGGAATAAACTTTTAAAACTTGTTTTGTTTTATATAACCATGATGTGGTGACTGGAGACCTACATTTCACTGAAAAGAGCAAGCCAGAGCCATGGATAAGACGCGAGAAACCGGACACACTTGTCACCTGTAAGTAGAGCTCTCTCCCTTCAGCTGCCATTAAGAAAAAAAAAATGCAATTTGTCTTAGATTTTCTCTCTCACTTGTTGGGAGGGGTGCGGCAGCGGGAAGAGAAAGGGTGTAGACAGTGGGGTGTAAATAAGGCAGACAGACGCTCCAGAGAGGGTGGGAATAGAGCTTCACTGAAGAAAAATAGATGAACCTGGTTGGTACAACAGAGCTTCCCCAGGTCCACCCACCACCCACCACCCACCGTTCCCTGAGCTCTGGGCTCTGGCGGCGGGGGCTGACGGCGAGCGGCGGAGAAGGGACAGCTCCAGCCTCGGCTGCTTAGCGGGGAGAAGCGAGACCTGCAGGTCCAAGTCGGAGCCGGGTGGTCTCACCTTCGAGTGGGTGAGCTCTCCGGACCTCGGGTCAGCTCCGCGGCAGCCAAGGCCGGCCGCTCTGCCGGCTCCCGGCGGGGTCGCGGAGCGTCGGCTTTACCCGCCCCGAGCTCCATGGTCCGCCCGGCCCCGCGCGATGGTGACTCTGGGCGCCGAGGTCGGCGCGGAGCAAGTCCCCAGCAGCTCGCACAATGAGGGCGGGCGGCGCGGCGCGCGGCCAGCGGGGGCTGTCTCCGCGAGCCCAGCGCCACGGGAAGCGGCCCAGCCACCTGAACCCGAAAAACGCCAACAAGTAGTTTCTCGTTGGAGAGGGGCGGCTCGGCTGGGTGTCGGGACTCCGTCCGGCTGCCCGGAGCACCTCGTCCACTCGGACACCATAGCAGAACCACTTTTCTCTCGGTCTCGTTAAGGTACCTAGAGGCGGGAGGGCAAGGGGCTGATTTGCCGGGAAGGGCGTGCTGACCCTGCAAGGCAGGCATCCCCGCTCCGTTCTACACTAGGATTGGAGAGGTGAAGCCCAGGGGAGAGGTGGCTGGGAGATCGGAAACGGGGACACTGTCAGCCAGGACTCCCAGCTCGGGGATGCAGGGGGTGTGCCTCCAGCAGCTTTTCCCCGGGCCTCGCTCCTCCTAGAAAGCACCCCTCCGCCCGCAAGACGTTTGTTTTTCTTGGGAAAGGGGGATGGGGTGGGATGCACTGATCACTTCTGCTCCCCAAAATGGATCCTAGTCAGTCTTTTCCTTTCCCAAGTAATAATAATTTCAACAACAGCAGTAATGTGAAAAGGAAATTGGATCAGGAAATTTGGGAGAGGTCTCCTTGGTGAAAGGCACCAGCGGGGACGTTTTTTTTGCTCTGACTTCCGCGTTCAGTCTATTTGCCTGGCCCGGGAAGGGGAGTAGAGGTCGCGCAAGGGGCACTTCCCGCGAGCCAGGCAACAGCGGGCTCTCCAGAGTTCACCGAGGGCTCGCGTTTAGTGGGGGCTCGCCGCCCAGCCTGGGGGTCTCTCACCCAACACTGCCAAGTTGCCTGGGCAGAGAGAACTCCCTGCCTAAGGGAACAGCCTCCCGGAGAGGGTAGGAGGGAGAGGGTCTCGGAATATGAGGGAGGAAAGGGACGGGGCCCCGCAAGAGGACGGGGGTGGGGAGAGGGGGAGGGGAGGACTTAGTAGAGAAAGATAAGGGGTTTGGGGAGAGAGAGAGAGGGGGAGAGTTAGGGGCTGGGAACAGGTTAGACTTGAGGGAGGACAGAGAGGAGAGAGGGTGAAGGGTGAAAAGACGAAGGAGACAGAGCAGAGGGAGAAAGGTGTGAGGCGGGTGAAAGGTGTCAAGGAAGGTCAAGGAAGATTCGGACTGCTATCTCCTCAGTTCTCTAGAAACCTGGGAAAGGTATGATGCTTGAGGCGGGGGCAGGGCTGGGCGCCAAACTCATCCTGGGAGGGCCCTTTGCCCCTCGCCTCTCTGTCAACCCTGCATCTTGGGACTCTCGGGCTGGGAGTGGGGGTGGGAGTCACAGCGCGGCTCCGCCGGCCGAGATCTTTAACTTAGCGCTGTGTTCGCCTCCCCCCAGTCATGTCTAAGGCACAGAGATGGGCAAGATCGAGAACAACGAGAGGGTGATCCTCAATGTCGGGGGCACCCGGCACGAAACCTACCGCAGCACCCTCAAGACCCTGCCCGGGACGCGCCTGGCCCTTCTCGCCGCCTCCGAGCCCCAGGGCGACTGCCTGAAGGCGGCGGGCGACAAGCTGCAGCCGTCGCCCCCTCCGCTCTCGCCGCCGCCGCGACCGCCCCCGCTGTCCCCCGGGCCGGGCGGCTGCTTCGAGGGCGGCGCGGGCAACTGCAGCGCCCGCGGCGGCGGCGACCACCCCCGGGGCAGCCGCGAGTTCTTCTTCGACCGGCACCCGGGCGTCTTCGCCTATGTGCTCAACTACTACCGCACGGGCAAGCTGCACTGCCCCGCCGACGTGTGCGGGCCGCTGTTTGAGGAGGAGCTGGCCTTCTGGGGCATCGACGAGACCGACGTGGAGCCCTGCTGCTGGATGACTTACCGGCAACACCGCGACGCCGAAGAGGCGCTCGACATCTTCGAGACCCCCGACCTCATCGGCGGCGACCCTGGCGACGACGAGGACCTGGCGGCCAAGAGGCTGGGCATCGAGGACGCCGCGGGCCTGGGGGGCCCCGACGGCAAGTCCGGCCGCTGGAGGAGGCTGCAGCCCCGCATGTGGGCCCTCTTTGAGGACCCCTACTCGTCCAGAGCCGCCAGGGTAAGGCCTGAGTCGCCCCCTTCCCTGTTGCGCCAACTTCTCCCAACTCCTTTCGCCACTTCCTGTTCTTTTACGCCGAGGCCTCTGGGATGGGGGCAGGGGGAGAAGAGAACAGGGTTCCCTAACCAGGAGGCGAGGGGCTCCTCCCGTGCAGGGTAAACTCAGGGACCCTGGCCCCGATCCTCCCTGCTTCCTGCCCCCCGCCCCCCAGCATCCCCCTCCTCTCCTTCTCAACTGCAACTGAGATTTACTTCAGCAGAGGGGACCGAAAGGGCAAATGTCAGCTACTCTGGGCGAGTCTGTCCGGACCCTTGTTCGGAAACCACTATCACACTTCCTGTTGAGTTTCTTTTTGTAACTCTTTTGTTCCAACGTTTTCTTTACCTCGGATGGCCCTTCAGGCCTTCTGGTCATCACGATTTGACCTTTCCTGTGAGACCTGACACTGCTGCACACCTGACTCCCCCAGAGCAGTGGCTCCAATTAGGGATCTAATCTGAGGGCAGTAGAGGAGAAATGGAATATATGTCTGTGGTTGGGCCGGGAGAGGGTGTGCCAGGAGGTTCATTTTGTGAAAATCTCCTGAATGTTGTTTGCGCCTGTCTCCTTCCAAGAGAGAGCAGTGCTGGGTTTGCTTGTCCCAGTGAGTTTTCACAAGGCTAGGTAGGTTACTATTACACATTTACTGTCATATTGTTAGTAAATTTCTTATAAATGTATACTTACCATATTTTCTTACATTAGTTTGTTTTCAGACTCATCCTGTAATTTTCTTATTTTATATGGTATAAAAAAAGACAGGAAGTTTTATTATCTTTCCTGATAATAATAGAATACATTTTATTGTAGACCGGGTTGCACAGCAAAAACTTTAAGATGTTCAGTTTTTATTATTGCTATGGTAATTGATTCTATTGATTATTGGTCAATGGTTAGACCATTAAACTGAAAATAGTTTTTTAAAAATCTTACTAAGATTTCATTGTAGTAATATTAAGGATTTGACCTGCATCCCTTTTAGGTGAGGAAAAGAACACAGATAGATTAGAGATTAATACAAGGTCAAAGAGCCATTAGAAGCAGAATCAGCTGAGAATCATAGACCTGGAAAATTTCTTTGAGGTCACCTCGTGAGGACCCTGTATTTTGTGGATGAGGAAAATGAAGACTGCAGATGCTCAGTGAGGGCCAAGGTCATACAACGAGTTATTAGCAGAGCCAAAATTATGCTGGAGGTCTCATGACATCCCCCCCCAGGCCCTTTCCACCACAACCACTGATTATAACTGACTGTCTGGCTTGTGAAATCTCTGCAAATAGTGTTGCTCTTGAGATTTAATGCAGCATAGGACAGTCACTAGAATTCTAACTTTGAAAGGTCATCTATGACATGTGTGTATATATATATATATTTTTTTCCAGGTCTTTGGCTGCATCTCCCAACATTAGAGTGCAAATATGGGATTCCAGTTTTCTTAAAATGAGCCCTGTTTTAACTTTCCATTTTTATTGACCAGTTGATATGTAATGTTTTCCTTTTTTTTCAGATTGGCTAACATTTGTGGGACTTGTCTTCAAGAAAATCCCTTTTCAAATTATTAGGGGTGGCCTGAAGAATACTCAGAAGTCACCATTCTATTTAAATGTGATTTAATATTTTTATATGGACCCTTTTAGTTCAGATGATTGACAGACAATGTTATCTGACTAATTTGATAAATAGAATTACATTGCGAGGTCACTGGATGAAATTATATTTTGCATGGACATGATTCTAGGAGACATAAAATCAATTATCAAGTGGTTTGTTTCAGCTGTGGTCTTACTGCCACAAGTCTCATTCTTAATAGAAGTATTTAACTTCTATAAGCCCTCTTACTTCTCATTTTACATTAGTTCATCTTTTATTGATATACTTGAGATGAACAATTTTAACTGTCCAAATTCTATTTTCAATTTGTTATACCTGTTTCAACATTGTCCTTATCCTTTCCCAACATTGAGGAGATTGGCTCAATTATATAATAGACATGTTTAATTTCTAACTTTTATGATCTAAAGTGGCAGACTGAAACAAGAGTGATAGGAACTGGATAATTAATTGAATTCTACAACATTGCATTTTTGCCTTTTGTTTTGGTTGGCATTTCCCACTCCTCTATTACTTTTAATTTATGATGTAAATACATATTTGAGAGGTCTAAATTGTTCAGGTTAACTTGGTAAATAAGTTTATAGTTTTCATTTATGAATTGTATCCTTAAGAATAGTATTCCAAAATAGAAATTTTTAAAAATTTAAATATAAGTTGTCATGGAAACCTGTTGTTCAGAAAATGAGATCAGGAAAGAAAAGGTGAGATTATTCCGTTGATGCCACCGAGTGATATTTACAAATAGTAAAAAGCAAGGAGGCATAGATGTTTTTGTAAAAATGTTCTGCATTGCATATTTCCAATTTAATGTCTAAGTTTTAGAAGGAAATGAAGCTTGTATGCGCTTTCCTCTGAAGGCATATAATAGTAAGTGAACAGGCACCAAGCAGAAATTCTTTAATAGAACTTCTAGATTTTTTAGAAGTTTGAAAAATAGTATAAGGGCAACATACTAGAATAAAAATATTTTAAATGATTTTTCCCAAGATTACAGAGCTAAGAGTGGTTATAAGTTTCTACTTCTCCCTCTTCTTTTCACTTATTTTTTGGGGGAAGGAGGGAAAGTGATTGAATTAGGTTCTGGTCTAGAGTGTGGCCCTTCTTTGGCAGCATGTATATCTTTGATTACCTGATAGACTTTTTTTTTACTCTCAAAGAGAACTTTAGAAAAGAAAAACAAAACAAAACAAAAAAACTGCCATAGAACCATATTTAAGATGTTGGCTCTTTGGTGTGGGTCTGGATCACTTCATATATGTTCTCCAGACCTTTATCCATATGCCACTATATGCAGATAATCCTGAACTGTACTTGGATTATGATAGTGAATCCACCATTTTTATAATCTTGAAAATATACACTTTATTAGTATTTTAAATTATTTTATTTCCACAGCATTACTAAAATATACTCCTTAAAACTATTCAAATTTAAACTTAAATATCTAGAATTGGATTCAGAATTGCAAATATGTAATTTACTTTTTATGGGCCATTTTTTCCTCCACCTCAAAGCACAAAACAAAACAGGAAAGAAATTATCTAAGTAGCTGTTTGCTAGCTTTAAGTGTAACATTTAATTTAAAAAAATTATAATAAGGCAAAGACAATTTGAGTCATATATTAAGATTAAAGAAAGAAAATGTATTAATTCTTGTTTTGTGAGCCTTGCTCCAGTTAAAAGAATTAATGGTCAAATATAGCTTGTTTATAAAATATTGTTCTTAATTATTAAAATTTTAGAATGTTTATTTAGTCAGTGAATACTGATTATGCAATCACTGTACCAGAAACTATGTAAGCTACTGGGAATGCATGAGAAGATATAGTGCTTTGCCCTCAATAAGCTCGCCACTCTATTTATAATAAAATATTTCCTAAAACATCTATTCAATTAAAAATGCAACAAAATAACAACAAACAAAATTCCAGAAATATTATAGATGTTTTCCTCAAAAAAAAATCTCACATGGAAATATTGCCTAGATGTGCAGGAAAATATTCCATCTAGAAATGATGGTCTCAGGAATTCCCTGGTGGTCCACTGGTTAAGACGCCCGTGCTTTCACTGCAGAGGGCCTGGGGTTCAATCCCTGGTTGGGGAACTAACATCCCACAAGCTGTGGGGCGTGGCCAAAAAAAAAAAAAAGAAATGATGGTCTTAAGGTATTGTTAGTCTTTATTTTATTATGTGAAAATGTTAGGCTTTTTCAATCTTGATTTTTCTGTTTTTCAAAGTGATTTATACACTCTCTTTTTGCAACATTATTGAAGAATATGGTAAAGGATGTACTTATACCAAACAACTGAATTATTTGCAGTGTGGTCGAGTGTCTTCATCCCTTCCATTTTAATTACAAGTTATGACCAACCATATGACAATGCAAATCCAAACTTCAGGCCCCTAAAAAGAGTCTGGTGTAATAGTCTGGTGTGTTTGCATTTGCTGTATAAACATCTAAGTGTCCTTTGACCTTTTCCAGGCCACTAATTGTATAGTTCACAAATTAATTTTATTCTTATATTCTGAACATTGGATAAGATCAGAGAGTGCCTCATTCAACATATAATTTTAAAAAAAGGTAACTCTAATAGAATTGTATTTTCAATAGTGTATTTGATCACAAACTAGGTGATCTGATCCATTGCTGGGGCATTAGGCATGCCAAAGGTGAATAGCTGGACAGATTAGGTATGACTATTTTCCGTTATGCTTTCCCAAGAGCTCATTTGTAGACCTGAGTTGAGAATACTAAATGAGAGTCAAGGAAATTTTTCTTCTCTGTCAAGAAGATTATTTTCAAAGCAACTGAGAACAAGGAAATGTGTAGGATTATAAAGAAATGCAGGTCAACCTTTCCCATTAGAAATATGTATCATTACTATTTATTTTTACTACTGCAAATAAAGTAAATGCAGTTTTCAGATCTCATATATTTTCCAAATTCTGAGTCATTTATCCTTTTTATTATGGCAACCTTTAAAGCATATCTAAATGAAATAGCAAAGGACACTAAAGGACTGATAAAATATAAACACAGATCTCCATAAGGAAATATATAGTGGCAACATAATCTAAACAATAACCATCAATATATGATATAAACTTAATTCAATTCTTTTTGAAGTATGAAGGGCTTTTCTTTAGGAAGAGCAGTCAAGATTTTTTTTTTTTATGACAAGATAGCATTGGTTTTTTGCTTTTCTCATAGGTTGAAGGGTGGTGATTGATTTTAATACCCTGTAGTCAATATTTTCTCAGAAAGTGACTAAAATGTGGGTGTTGGGAGGAGAAGAGACTAGAAGTAGGGAATATATGGAAACAGTATTGGAAAAATGCCTGAGCTGGAATCCATGAGACCTAGGCACTAACCTTGATTTCACAACTAGCTGTGTGACCTTAAAAGAATTTACTTCATCTTCCTGAGTTTTGATATCCTTCAGCCTTATTCTGAAAGAAAAAAATGGGGATGACACATTGGACTAGATAAGTATCCAAACTTCTTTCCAGCTCTAAGATTTTGAGGTTTGGAGGAAAAATAAGGATAGTGATTGCTAAAAATCCCTTGGGTGGGGGGAACAGTACGTCTGCACTGGTTTTGATTGTACTCTAGGGACCATCACACTAATAGGGTAAACTAGTATGGATTTCTTTTGTTTTCTGCATTTTAACTTTCTGCCCTTTTTTTTCCCTACAGCTGTTGGGTAGCTGCTGCTCTGGTTACCATAGAAACAGGTTAGCTCCTAGCTTCTTGTTTCCATTGAAAACAGCTTTCTCTCAACCACATATTGATCTCAGGAAATCATTTTGCTGTGGCTCTGTCATGAAACCCATAAAGATGATCGGCTCTGTCATTTCCTAAGTCTAAGATTCAGTGCAGGTGTATACCCATCCACCCACAAGGATAACTGATTAGATAATCTCTGTTTTATTTCCATTTGAAAAGTGCCTTGTCAAAGACACCAGCCTTTTCCCCTTCCCGAATCTTATACAGAAGGGAAAGTCTTATTCACTTGAGGATTTACAGATATGCCTAACACACTGAAGTGTTTACAAAATAGTGTCAAATTATTTAGTCCTAATCTCTTTCACAGCTCATTCTATCAGAGTAAGCATAGAGAATGGTATGCTGTCTAGCACAGTTCATAAGCTTGTATTTTAATGTACTCATTAATGAAGACTATTTCAAGAGAAATATATGTATGTATTATATAGGACACCATATTTCTCTTTTGAGAAAAAATAGTTTTTCTATTTCAGTATATACATATTTACATAAAAAGATATATTCGCTGTCATACTGTAGATACACACTCAGGGTTTGTATATGTTTGTATATGTTTATAAAATTTTGATATGGATAAATGAAGGAAGAGACTCATGGGAATATGGCTTAAAGTTTTGATTGAGAATATTAATTTGTGTGTGTGCATGTGTATATTTATATATATATATATATAAAATATATACTCTTGGAATGAGATTGGTATATATAACAGACTTATAGTGTGCATGAGACTTAGAATTGGAAGGAAACTGGTGATCACCTGACACAATTACCTCAACTCACAGAAAAAGCAGCTGGCTTGTTCATAGCCTTGGCTAGTTAGTGACAGTAGCAGGGCTAGAGTTTAGATCTTCTGACTCCTGGCGCTCTTCGCATTCAATCTTGATTGCTTAGTCTGGGTTGGGTTTAACGTTAGGTGCACAGATTTTAGATTTTGGGAAGCAGTAAGAATGTTGGGAACAGTTGGGGTAGGGTCTGTCCTCTTCCATGTCCTGTTCAGCAATAGCAGGGAAATTGTCACTGTTTTAGATATTCTATTTCCAGATCCCCTCCAGATGAATCCTTCCATTGCTGCCTTCTCTACCAGTTCTATATCTTAACTGTTCTACTACCTTTAAAGCCTCAAAACTCACCTGCCTATGCACTTACCTCCTATTTTTTCCCTTTATCCCTGTGTGTGTCTTTTGTAATATGTTTTTCTACTTTTATTGGACTTATTGCCTTTGGAATTTTTTAATGCAACCCTATTTCAACCTATTGGGGATGGTTAATGTGTTTTATAGAACATTCTCTTCTCACATGTAATTAACCAGATCATGGTTGGCTTTACACAGGAATAACTGGTAAATTAGAGTGAAAGATACTTGGAGTGGTTTTTAAGATCTGAAAATGAGATTATATATTGTTTGAGGTCAGCAAATATGGGACAGAAAAACTTTTCCTTCAACCTTTTTTTAGTAGACAGTTAGCCAAAGGTGGTGTTTCCTTCCCTGTGATGGGATGTAAAGCAGCATTATAATTTTGGGAGTGTTTGAAAGAATGCGTTTTATAGGAATCAAAACAGAAGTTTCTGGTAGTATTGGGAAAAAAGTACTCTATAATTGCTATGGTTACTTGACTGACCTTTTCTTCTGAAAGCTCATAATGATAGAGACATCTTTGTAATCTGACATTTCCTCAGTGTTCATGTATTAAGAAAATCCTATGCAGACACCTCAGTGTCATCTTCATTTTCTGTTTGAATACTCTGCTGGGTTTGCTATCAGATCTTGGAGCTTTGCCATTCTTTATGTATCTGACAAGGTTGCTGATATCTTTAAAAACTGGAGCAAAGGTCAAGATAGCCCTTCTTGGCAAGTGATCTGTGATTTAGTCTTAGCAATGGAAGGTGTTCTCCTTTGAGTTGTCTCCACGGAGAAAGTCCAAGTGACGAAAATAATGCCACCTTTTGACCACAGACATTCTCTTATTTTACACCAATACATTGTCCAGAATTTGAAAGTTATTCACTAAATGATAAAACGCAAAAATTTTTTTAATAAAATAAAGTGATCCTAGATAATATTGTCATGATATCCAAATAATATTGTTAATTCTAAATTTAAGACAACATGTTTATGAATTATGTTTAAGCAAAAACAATTTGGATGAATAGAACATTATTCACTGAGTAGTTTGTCAGATTGGGCTTAATGAAAGGGACAGAGATTATTCAGAATTGCTGTAAATTTTGTATTTGTGTTTGTAAATTATACAACAGAAATTCAGGTATAGGGTTGCTTATTTTTCTGTTTATTGATTAAGGATAAAATGCCATTTGCTAAAAGTGAATATTGTGTAATAACTGTATTGGAAACAATGGCAAAGTAATCATAGCAAGAGGAAGCTTCCTTACTATTGGGTTGGCCCAAAAGTTCGTTTGGATTTTTCAGTAAGATGTTACGGAAAAAACCGAACGAACTTTTTGGCCAACCCAATATATTAATTTGAATAAAATTGATATTTAGGAAAACAGAACAATGCATCATTATAGTTTGATTTACTGTTTAAATTGTCCTGTTTCTCTCTTGGGGTGAACAGCGAGAGGGCAGTTATGAAAATTATTAAAATACGCTTAATGAAACCCATCTTTCATATAAATTGAGTAGGAAATGGACAGAACAGAGATTTAGCTGGCCCTTTGTTTGTGCAAACAGAATCTAAAGTAGCAAGTAACATTTTTTTTTTTTTTTTTAGCTGGAACTTTATTATCAGGCCTGAGTGACCTATGAGGGTCACATAAAATGATTAGTGGGTGCATCAAAGTTGAACAACCATCATATTTGTATCATGATGGAGAAACATTTGTGAGCTTATGCTTAATTCCTAGGTTCAAAATGGTGTTGACTGTGCTTTGATATTTGGAGTACAATGCTAGGGATATAAAATTCATGCAAATTAATGAAATCAAATATATTTTAATGTACTAATAGGCTGCAATGACATTCAAAATGGATTAGTCTTAATTCAGACACAAGATTCTTTAGTTGTTTCACCTTCTCCTGAGAGTCCAGTGCTCAATTTTTAGTTGTAACATGTGCATACTATCAGTTCTTTAGTTTTTTTTAATTTAGTGATTGTTTTCAATACTCATTTATTTTTCTATTTATGTATTAATCATGGATTTAATTCATCTTAAATTTCTCTATATAGGTGATTTCTTGGTAACTTTACTTTTGAGTACTTGACTTTGTGCTTCACTGCTAGGTTTCTTTGTCAACAACATTTTGTGTTTCCTCTACCTTGGCTTGCATCACTTGGTTGATGAAGTAGTGTGCTGTCACCAGGTATTAGTACATTTTCCTCAGCTAAACAAACTGGAAGCATCAAAGATGAAAGTTTTCAAATGCTTTTGAATCTCTCTGCTGACAGTTATTGAGCTTCAACTATTGGCCAAAACTAGGTTAGTACTGAGAATGCAAGGGTTAAAATTTGGCATTTACCTTCAAGATGCTTGTATTCTATTGGAAAAGAACAACTGTATGTCCATAGTTACAATATAATGCATTAACACTATAATAGAGATATTGGTATAGTGTGGACACACAGATTTGGGAGGGACCCACTCTCCTATACAGAGGAGATGAGATTTTAGTTAACGCGCAAGAGATAAAGTTTTTTCCAGCAATCAAGGATTAGGTTAGGGGGCGGGGCCACAGGCTGCCCTGAGGCGTAAAGGCAAGAATGTGAGCAAGTCCTTGCTTTCCCAGAGTGCGGATTTAAAAAAAAAAAAAAAAAGGATTAGGTTAACAGAGTAGTGTGCAAACATGGAAGTTTGACAGAGAATACCATGCCATGTTATATGGGGCAATAACAGGATCAGAAGGCAGGAGAACAGGCTTCAGAGGAAGAGAGGGCTTCTGGGCTTATAAATGAGATTTTCTAATGAGATGGATATTCAGTCCAGGGCAGGAATAAACACTGTTATCTCAGTTTATTCCAAAATAGTGCTTCTGAAACTTAGATAGGAGTAATTTAAGATGATGACTAAAATTTTTACTTCACAGGTCTCACTGCAGTAGGATTTGGATAGGATTCAGATCAGATGAACATCTTTGGGGTTGTAGTTGGCTACTGACCCAGTACATGACAGGACTGTGATGTGACTGCTGCCAAAGCAAATACAATTTAACAATGAATTAAGATAATAGTCATGCTTGGACCATTATCGAAGTGTGTTTTCTAGATCTGCAGCTCTTCAGGGTGTTAACAGATGTTGTTGCCCCTCAAAAGAGTTCCATGGACAGATGAACTCGGAGACTAGTTTAGAACAAAGTTAAATAGGTTTTTATTTTTTAATTTTATTATTATTATTAATATCATTTTTACTACAGCTCTTTTTCAGGGCAAAGAGTTGAAGGACTAGCTGACAGTTGGTTTTGAGATGGGAGTGAATGAATGCGAAGTGAAGTGGTGTGAATAAAAACTCAGTTGGCTGAGTTCGAATCCTGACTGTACCACTTGCTTGCTGTATAACTTTCACAAAGTTGCTTCTTTAAGCCTCCCTCTTTTCATCTGGACTGGGGAGATAATAATTGTATCTGACTCAAGGAATTGTTAAAAGGGTGGATTGAGCATATTCATGTTCAGAAGCCAGCGTAGTGCCTGGTTCTCTAAATTTTAGCTGTAATATTATTATCATCATTGTCATCATCATCACTATTCTTTATGACAAGCATTGCTTATTTTGGGGGCTAGCGTGGTTGCAATAGCCCACCTTAAGGGAACTTTCTAGCATTTAGAATGTTCATAAAAAAATAAGTTCTCTGTTCCTGAAATTTTTCATATGGGTATTGGATTACTGTCCGGAAAATTGTAGGAGTAATTCTATCCCTAATGAGTAAAGGGTGATTAATTAGAACAATATCTAACATGTATGTATTATATACCAGGCATTTTACGAGTGGCAACGTAAAGCCCTATTTCCTGCCTTTAAGGAGTTGTGGTGTCCTGGAAGAGAACAGAAGGGAAATGATAGTGCAATGTCAGGAGAGCTCCAGTAGAAGTTAACATAGTCTTGCCAAGGTGGGAAAAAGACTTCCTGGAGGAAATATGCTTCTGTTGGTACCAGAAGATGAAGAGGAGGAAATAGCCAGACTTTTTAGAGAGAAGAGCTGAAGCAAAGTCCTAAAAGGGAAAGAAGGCAAGGCCTGTGCAAGATACTGTAAATAATTCAGGACAGCTACAGCACTGCTTTAGGGATGCGGAGATAGGGCAGGAGACAGAAGCTGAGGTTGGATCCAGAGGCTTCATAAGCTCTGTTGAGAAGGTCTGGTCTTCCTCTGGTGGTAGTGGGGCGCTTTTGAAGGATTTTAAGCGGAGCAATGGCATGCATATTTGTAATTGGGAATATTATTCTGAAACCTTTATACTTGAAGAGGGGATTGGTCTGGGGAAAATGAGTACCAGTTTCTCAGAAGAGCTACAGTTTAGCATGTTATTGCAGTAATCCAGGTAAGAGATACCCGTGATCTTAATTAAAACAGTGGCCAGAGGGATGAAGTAAAATGAAAATAGTTAAAGTGGAATTGTCTATTAATTACATGCAGTGAATGAGGCAGAGAGAGAAGTCAAGAATGTCTCCCTAGTTTCTGTTTGCACAATGGAACAAGACAACCTTTATGACTTTTTTCTAATTCAAGAGTCAGTGGTTATATGATTTGAGAAATCAGTAGTTATTCTTTCATGGGATTTAACACTATAATATTTTGTATTATGTTTTGTGATTTATCTTTTATACTTCAGTACCAATTACTCGATTATTAATAGCTATTTCATAGATTTTATAGTTGTGAAATTAGATGCAGAGTATGCCCCTTAAATTTTTTGGTTGCAGTAATTCACCACCATAAAAAGGTGGTGAGGAGTAAGAAGTCCTCTCTACAAGAAATGTCAGCTTTTTTGGTTTAAAGCCCAAGAAAATAATATTAATTTTTGCATAATTTCTATGAAATGGAAATGACTAGTTCAATATAGTAGCTCATGTAGACTCCAAAGCTAGAAGCTTAAAGTGAACTGGGGATTTAAAAAATATCAATAAGATTCTGTGGCTTTAAAATACTCTTTGGAAAATTGCTTTAAATAAATATTTCCTTTAGATAAAAGTCCAGGAAGGAGCAAAGGTAGTGAGGAAGAAAAACAGAAATGAAAACAGGCACCAAGGGAGTTAAACTGGGAAGAAGATGGTGTGTTCAGATCCAAGGCAGAGTAATTCCTTCTAAAGCATTAATGTGCCATGCTATTTTCTGGCTTACAACCTTGTTATCCCTTTCCGTTGGCTACATATTAAACTATATTTTCCTTAGCCTGGCTCTCCAGAATCTGCCCATCATCTATAAACGTAATAATAGCCCTCACAGCTCTACCAGTCAGACTGCATGCTTTGCCATTCCTGAATACGAGATGCATTCGCATTGTTGTACATTCGTGTACACTGTTTTCACGGCCTAGCATACTTTCTCCTCCTCGATTTAACAGGTTGATTCAATCATCTTTCAATAGCCTGTATAATTATCAAGTCTTACTTGACACCTTCTAAACTCTCTCAAAAGCAGTTCATTTCTTCCTCTGAGTTTCTATATAACTTTGTAGATACAGTATTACAGCATTTAACTGGCTGTATTAGTTTCTCTGAGTTGTTGTAGCAAACTACCACAGACTTGATGTCTTGAAACAACAGAACTTTATTCTCTTATAGTTCTGGAGGCTAGGGGTCTGAAATCCAGGTCTCAGCAGGATTGGTTTCTTCTGAAGGTTTTGAGGGAAAAATCTGCTCCATGGCTCTCTCCTAGCTTCTGGTGGTTGCTGGCAATCTTTGATGTTCCTCGGTTTGTAGACACGTCACTCCAATCTCTGCCACCCTTTTCACAAGCTGATCTTCCCTGTGTGTCTCTCTCAGTTTTCTCTTATAAAGACACCAATTTTTGGATTATAGCCCATAATAAACCAGTATGACCGCATCTTAATTTAATTAATTACAATACCTCTGCAAAGATGCTATTTCAAAATAAGGATATTCTGAGGTTTGGGGTGAACATGCATGTGGGTAGATACCATTTAACCCAGTACACTGACTTTTCCATTTGGGCAACACTTTTGTAGTATCCAATAAATCATTTGTTTTCTGACTTCTCCTTTTCCATTTCAGTATGTTCTCAGTTAATGGCTACAGTGTCTTCAGGAATCTCTGTGAAGATACTAGTTAGATAACTTTTAAAGTTCTGTCTCATTTCTGGTATTAACTCTGGTCCCTGTATGGGTATTTTTTTTTTCTATTCTTTCACCTTTGTTCTTTTTTATAGTATTTATTTTCTTGAAATATCTTTTCCTTTGAAAGAGAGTGGGGGTGATTATAGTGTTATGTGGGTAGATAGGCAGGATCATGCAGAAACAAGGAATTCCCTTCAGGGTGGGTAGGGAGGAGCAGGTGGGCAAACTAGGGATCCTCTCAAGGTCTAAGAAAGGAAGCTGTATTTGGGGAAAGAAATTTAGTGAATTTCAGTTAATGCAGAGTGACCTTTCTCTTTTCTTTTTCTCCATGCTCTTTGAGGAAATCTGAGGTACTAAGAAGTTTACTTTACTTTTCTCTATCACACCAACACACCTAATAGAAACTGTCTTCTCTTCTGTTGATTCTCTACATAATTTAGAGAGCTATTCTTGCTGGCTATATCCTGAGGGAAAATTCTGTAGCCAGCCACTAAAGTAATTTGGGAACTTGCAAGGAGTTGTCCCACAGCCAGCTCCTTGTCTTAGGGCCCGTTGCCTCTGAGTTTGAGGTTTCTCTGGTTTCTGGATCTCTTTGGGAAGAATTGGACCAACTCCCAGAAAAGCTTTCTCTTGCACCTGTATTGAATTCCATTCTCCCGCTCCCCTGAATCTGCATCTCGATTAGTTCAATTCTGTTTGCTTTATATCTTAGTATTTCTGGGTCAGTGATAGCAATGTTTCCTGTTTTCTATCCCTGTGATATTTTTTCATCATTTTTAATGAGACTTGGCCAAGGAGATGAGGTATACTATCTTCCACTAGAATTTGATTGTATGTATATAGGCTTCTTGCCCATCCTAGTTATGAACTTCTGCATAGGGGCACCATTCCGTTCTTGTTGTTGTTCTCCAGAGTAATGCACAGTGTCTGGTAGTTTTCTCAGTGGGTTTTTATTACCATATGAACAATTCCATTAGTTCTCTTGTCTACAAGGATGTATTCCTCTATGATTCTTCCCTAAAAAGTCATTGTTTCTTCTTACCTTCTTTGGGCCCACCTTCTTTATCTACTTTTTGTCTATTCTGGTCCCCAAATATATAATCCTAGTGAAGAAATTCAAAGCCGACGTATAGTGTGTGACTTTATCATTGCTATAAAAAGCTTGTTAGACTAACATTAATACAAAATCCTAGAAAATTATCACTTGGAGAACAGTGACACTTTAATTTATCATCTGCCCACTGAAAATACATTTGTAAGAACATGAACTTTGATGGTTAAACAGATGTTTGTGGTACTTAAAGTTCCCCAATAAAGTAACAACATCAAGCTGAAATAATGTTTACATATTAGTGTGCTTTAATTTTTTACACAGAGACATTGCCAATGGGACCAAATGCTTAGTCCTTATTTTATAGAGAAACATCTGACTGACGATAATAGATGGCACTGATTGTCCTGCTTATTACATGGAAACGGGGCCTTCAGTGAAGGGTGCTGTGTTCTAAGAAAAGACACTGAAGAATGGATGTTGTAGCAGCAAGAAAATTAGACAAGGAGAGCAGAAAAAAAAAAAAAGATGCTTATTCATCACAGTATTGTTATCTCATTTCATTTAATATAATGGAAATATCCACAGGTGACTTTTTCCTCATGCTACCTAGAATACACTTTATCAAACCAGTGCAGTAATGAAGACCATTACATCTAAAACCTAATTATGCTCAGATAGTCTCTCTAAATTGTGGTGAATATGAAGACTGAGAAAGACATTTAAAGAAACATATATACATTATAGTGGTCATGCAAATAGAAGGAATGAGAAAAGCCTTCATTTATACAAATATATTGTATATATTATAGAGATCAAGTAAAACTGTATTGTTTTTAGGAAAAACCATTGTGAGATAGTAGATAAAATAAAAATTATAAAATAAATCATAGTATTCAAAATGGTATAATTTTAGGACAAATTTATGTTTTTAAGCTAAGGGGTCATTGTAGTTTATTTATTTTTAAAATAAAAAATAGTCTTAAATCATAAAAGTAAATGTTCTTATTATGGATAATTAAGGGAGTATATAGTATACAAAAAAAGAAAATAGCCCTTTTGTCCCCCAAAGGCTATTAGAAATTTATTTATATTTATGTCCTCCAAGATAATTTTAGCCATAGGGGTATAGAGAGTTTTTTTATCCAATATTTAGTCTTTGTAAGCAGGAACACAGTACCTTCCGATTTTATTCAAATCTGGTTTTACATCTCAAAAAAGAATTTTATCGTTTACTTCATATATGTCCTATGTGTTTACTTCAAGTATTATACTATATATTTTATGTTTAGTTGGTATTGTGAATGGGATCTTGCTATCCATTACCTTTTAACTAGTTATTGATGGCATATGAGTAAGCTACTACTTTTAGTATATTAATCATATGTATAGTTATCTTACTGAATCCTTATTGATAGAAATAGTATTTCAGTTTATTGTTTTAGGTTTTGCAGATATGCCATATATGTAAACAATAATTCATTTTACAATTAATATATCTTTTATTTTTTTATTTTTTATTTTTATTTTTTATGTATATAATTGGTAACTATATTTATGATCATAATTTTCAGATATATTTGTACCTGTTTAAAAAATTACCACTATTACTTTCTGTCATTATTTCTCATTTTTGAGTCAATCTGAAAACACTTCTTTGTGATATGCTATATATTTTAAAATTTATTTTTGAAGAATGAGTTGAGTATGATATATTTTTGTGGGTATTCATAGATCTGAGGATATCTTTCTGTTGCATTGACCTATGAAAATTATCTTGGCTACGTTTAGAATTTTTGGATACACAATTTTGATTACTAAAATCTGCGATTTCTGTCTCATATTTAGAAATAATGAAAGTAGAAGAAAAAAGAGAATAGGGAAATTCCCTGTGCTATAAGCACAGGCAGGAGCACTAAACAAATCTTGGCCCCAAGAAGGACATCTCTTGCTGCAAGTTCCACTTCTACTTCCACCCTTAGTCTCCAGTTCTCTTGGTATTCTGCAGCCAAGATTCAGAATTGTCCTGAATTTCCTCCTAATCCATTTATGTTGTAGCATAATCTCTCTTAAGAGGCAGCATATTGTGATGGCTAAGAGTAGAGATCTTGGCATCAGACAGAGCTGGATTTGGATATGGCCCTATGACATATTAGTTGCATAACCTTGGATGATATAATTAACTTCTTTAAGATTTTGTCTCATTATTTGTAAAAGAACCTCCTCATAAGATGGGTATTATGAGGATTAAATGATATGAGAACTAAATGAGATACTGCATTTAATGTGTGTAGCAGAATGCCTAACATAAAGTAAGCCTTCTGTAAATGGTAACTATTATTATATGAAGCTTGAGAGCAGGCTGATGTGCAAAATCTTTAGTCTAATAATTGGTGGCATCTTTCAGATGCTTGTAGTATGCCTAGATCTGGGGACAGGAGAGCCTCTTTTCATTGGATCATAGGTAGAAAATCCAGGAGGCTGTGGGAGAGTTTCCGAGATTATTTGCATTTTTGTCAATAGCTTGTGGAGCACAGCTGACAACTTTCTATCATTGCCTTGACTATAATTCCACTAAGTTTAGACCCTGTGTTGAAATGATGTAAGATAATATTCCTGATACCATTGCTTACTTCTCTGAAAGACATGAAGGGAGTAAAGATCATGAAGCACAGGGGAGACTGAAATCACTTTTGTTTAGTGAATTATTGATGCCTAGGACAGACTGGTGCACAGAAGGTCCTCAAAGAGGTGTTTCCTGACAGACTGGCCACTGATTATTTCGTAAGTGGTGAGGTATACTTCCCAGCATGCAGTGCTCCAAAGGCTTCTACTGCTTCACCTGCAAATGCATCTCTGAGGGGAGCAACTAGAAACCTTTCTTCCCTCAGCTCTGTGGCTCCCTGGGATGGTTGTCAGACAAGAAGGAACAAGAGGGCCCTTGAGCATTGTTACACTGCTGGTATTGGAGAACATCACCACACTGGCAACTCTCTCCACTTCTGAGCTATCAAAAGAGTAACGACTAAGTAACTAATATTGTTACAGAAGTAGAATTCTCCCCTCTTATTAAGTAGTTCCCATTCCTTGAAAGATTATTGGTGGGCTGATTTGCCAAGAATCAGTCTACCAATAATCTTGACCTTCCTAGTCAGAGGTAAGGCCTGCAGGAACTGTAACTTTTAAGCTCAAGGGAGGTTTCATGTTTCTCTAATCCTGGCCAGTCTTCACTTCCCCCAACCCCCATTTCAAGAGTTTGAGCACAAGACACTATGAATGTTGATTCTTAACTATTCTCATCAGTAAATATTTTAATTAGTATAAACTCTTCCTGGATCCTGGCATGTTGTGAGTTTTTGTCCTTAATTTTCTGGGCTATTGTAACATATTATATGTTTTTATGCCTGTAGGGTTGTCAGATAAAATATTCAGTACAACACCTAGTTAACTTTGAATTACAGATAAACAAAAAATAAGTGCTTTTAGTATAAATGTGTGTACCAGATTGTGGGTCATACTTCTACTAAAAACATTTTGTTTCTTATCTGACATTCAAAGTTAATCAGGTAACCTATATTATTATTTGCTAAATCTGGCAATGCTACATTGCATTTTAAAGAGAATTCAGAAAAAAAATGTTCATGCTTGCATTTTGCAGTGTTTCTCACTGTTTTAGCTTTAATTCCAAACACAAATTTTCCAGCTGAATGTATTCATAGTACTGTACATTGTCTACTGTAGCTCTAGCACTAATTTTTGAAGCAGTTAGTGTTCAAATAGAGACAGATAACTTCTCCAGCTGTCCAGTGACACCACTGCCAGAACAACAACAAAGATGGTTGGGTCCTTGCCAGAGGTGATTTCTGTGGTCCCAGACATGGAGAAAGGGTAAAATTTAATACCATTTTCATTCAAATGTTATTGGACCATCATATCCCTGTATTTTTTTCTCTTCTTGTTGGCTTTTATACAACTTCTGCTTGCATGTTAATAGTCTCTTCCTAGTATATTTTACTCAAAAAAGGTATGATGATTGCAAAAAAGAGGACTTGTAATTATTACTAAATAATTGCTCATAAAGGCTATGTTATTTGAGGAAAACTCAGTAACTGCTAATGAGCTATATAGAGATGCATCTTATTTCAGGTGTGTTTTAAAATATATGGGTATATGCATTTTTAACTTCTGGAAATTTGATTTCTCATAATTTTATTTTATAGTCCTCAGGTTATTATATTTATGTTATTAGTTGTGCTATTTTCAGGCAGGCAATAGTCCGTGGGCAATTAAACTTAAATTAAACAGTCTGTTCCATGATGTACTTGGGGCAAAGTTGCATCTTGCCTCTGCCTTCAGTTTGGTTCCACAGTCATTCCCTTTGGCCTTCACCGTGTCTCTTCTGCAAATACCTCTCCTTGCAAGCAGAGCCAGCATGCCCCACTGTGAGTTCCGCATGGTTCAGTAAGTGAGGAATAGGCGGGTGAAGGAATACAGCCGAGAAAATAAGGACAAAGAAAGAGGTTGGAACAAAAGAGCATACGCTATAACTGTAATTCAGTAAGACTGATTTTTCTGGTGTTTGGTAACTTGTCTCTTGAAGTTGGTTCCAACAGAGGACTTCTAAAAATGCTTTAAACAATGGCAATGTCATACTAAGGGCATAATCTCCCCAATAGGAAGTGTGTTCTTCAGTACACAAGTCCTTTGAGATGGTGCATCATAAAAAACAAATTCTGCTTGAGAAATGAGTCACACTCTATCTCCACCTGTCGATTCACAGTGCACATTGTGCATTAAGCCTCTGAGAAATCCCATTTAAAACAAAAAGGAAAATTGCCTCTCTTCCAATTTTCTTCCCCAAAACATACAGTTTCAAGGAGTATCTTTCATAAATACTGTCCTTTGGGCACTTTTTAAAAGGAGGAGATGATATCATTGCTTATCTGAGTTTTGATTTGTGTGTTTTTAAAGCCATTGCTGTGGAGTCACATATTGCAGGAAAGGTGTTAAAATGGCTAATGAAAGGAAAATGACACCTGTGATTCAGGTATCTAAGTTAAACTGCAGGACTGAAATGGGAAAATTTTATGAAATGAGGATTCGGTTCAACTCTGTGTGCCTTTGAATTTGGCCACCATTCAAGATAATGTTTGAGGGGTTTGATCACATGGCTCCATAACAGAGTAAGGAATCAAGAGCTAAAAAATAAAAAAAAGTAACATGAAAGGAATGTCTTCATGCTTAACAGCAGACCTTTCAATCATAGAAAAGACTGGTGAAATGCTGTCAACTCTGTAAATAACCAAGATTGTTTCTCAATCTAGTAATCTTACTTTTAGGATGAATTATAAGAAAGTGTATTCAATATGAAGAAACTAATCTTTGCACAAAAATATTCCTTGAATAATTATTTTATATTAGTGAAAAATTTGAAATAACTTTAATTTCCAATAAAGGGAGATAAAAGAGATATGTAAATTATGACAATCCACATGATGAAATATTACTGTACTGTGAAAAATAATATATATGAAAAAATCTTAGTAATATGGAAAAATATTTATAAAATATTCTCAGAGCAGGTTTAAATTTTACTTATTTCATATATTATTAGCAACTTAAATATATGGTAAATAAATTCTGAGAATTAGTGAAAAGTTATTTATATAACTGAGCTATAGAGATTTGAGATCATTTACTTTTTCATTCTAAAAGGATTATGTATTTCTAAGTTTTGTACGGTGGTCATTTGTTAACTTTATAAAAAATATGAACGCACGAGTTTTAAAGAGCACATTTCTAAGGTATACCAGTGTGCACAAATGAAGCTCTTAGCACTGAAGATGTAGCAGGTCGGGAATTCCGTAAATCTTTCTGCTTTAAAGGAATGGGTAAAATTATCAAAAATCTCACCTCTAATGTCTAAACTCTAATGCACACCACAGAGAGAAATTATCAGTGAGAAAAATTGTGTCCAATTTAATTTTTATTTATTCATTGATTAGATATTTATTGAGCTTTTTATGCCTCCTAAGCGCTATTGGTACTGGAGATTATCTCTAGCCTGAAGAATCATACAGTCTAACTGGGATTTGGAGGTGCAGCAGACAGGTAAACAAATTACACAGTTTGGTAAATTCATGAGAGAGATACACAGAATGCCTTAAGAACCCATAGGATGAACATCTAACCCAGACCTGAAAATCAGGAGAGATTTCCTTGAGAAGGCAATACCTGAGCTGAGTCAAATGACAGGTTCAAAGTAGGCAGAAGAGTAAGAAGCAATATGTTCCTGATAGAGGGGGCAACACTGGGAATGCCTCGAGTTTGAGCTCCCCATAAGGCAATCATTTTGGCTTGAGTAGAGTACGGACGCATAGAGGAATGGTGAGGGAGAGCCCAGTGTTTTTCCTTAAAATGCACTAGATGGTTCTAGAACTCCAAGAATCATTCTCAAAGAGGCCTAAAGAAAATTTCCAATAGTCTAGGATTTGTAGGCTCTTTTGTACTGTGACTCCACTGATAATACCTCTATTTTCTTTATTGGCATCACAATGAAATTGAAATTAATAACTAAAGTAACATTTATAGGAGACTATGATAGTACATTTATTTAGTAGATAGCAGATTTTATAGCATTCTGTTTTCAGAAATACATACAAATTGAATAAGTATGTAAACTAATAAATCACATAAACTTAGTAACGTGTTACCATTGTGCCAGTCCAAAGATGTCTTTCATAATTCTGTCCTCTATTATCTGGTTAAATATAGCATCTGTTATAGCATTCCTATAAAGGGTTACACATCAAGTCTTTTTGTAACTCTTGATTATTCTATTTCTTCCATGAGAATTCGACAGATCTTATATCATTTCAGATGTAGAATTTGCTCTTAACATTCCAGATATGTTCTCTGTATCCTTCCAGCTCTATACCTCTGTCACTTCAGAGATAGCCTGCATTCACGTATCCATTAATGGATATTTACATACTAAAAATTTCCTATGAGAATATCAGCCGTGATTCTGAATAGTGAGGATTGGGCACGTAACCACCACAAGTATTTGAACTCTGTTTTGTCTCCGTGGATTCACAGATCATTTCACAGGCAGGCACTGAGATACGTGTGTCTCTTTAATCAATGCGTCTTACAGGACTAGATGAATATTTTGAATATAATCTTTCTTAGGTGCTATGAGATAATTAAAAGAGATCACTGTGAGATAATTAAACGAGATCACTGTGCCTGGTGACTCCTACCTACATTTCCTTAATTCAGAAAAAAATGCTGTGTGGCAGCACATTCTATCAGGCAATGTAAGGGAGTAAAAAGAAGTGCCTGGCAGAATTAGACCTGGATTTACATATCAGCTCTGCCAATTAAATTATTGATTTCCAGGGAGTTACCTCACTTCCCTTGCTGAAAGGGGAGATGTAGTAAGGGTTAAGTGAGAAAAATATATAAATTGACTTCACATAGAAGGTACTTATCTAATGGTTGATATTATTGTTAGTGATTAAATCCGGTGCTATTAACCCAGGTTCCCTTAGCCTAGCCAATCGACATCTGTGGAGACTCAACTAGATGATGAAGTTGGCACTACTAAGTATCTGCTCTTGACCAGTGCAAAAAATGTTCGGCTCCTACAAAGGAATGTATGATTATTAAAATTATTCATTTTGTGTTTCTACAAAATGGAAGACTCTGTGTCATTAATGGGGCTACACAAGTCCTTGTAGAATTTACATTTAGAAAACATGAACCAATTATTACAAGCAAATATGATGTATTATAACAGTGTGTATACAGGGAACATATAGAAAGTGGATCTAACCAAGCCAGGGTAATCAGAGAAAACCTACAGGAATTAAACTTTATATAGATTTTTTTTAACATCTTTATTGGAATATAATTGTTCTACAGTGGTGTGTTAGTTTCTGCTTTATAACAAAGTGAATCAGCTATACACATACATATATCCCCATATCTCCTCCCTCTTGAGTCTCCCTCCCACCCTCCCTATCCCACCCCTCTAGGTGGTCACAAAGCACTGAGCTGATCTCCCTGTGCTATGCGGCTGCTTCCCACTAGCTATCTATTTTACATTAGGTAGTATTTATAAGTCCATGCCACTCTCTCACTTCGTCCCAGCTTATCCTTCCCCCTCCCCGTGTCCTCAAGTCCATTCTCTACATCTGTGTGTTTATTCCTGTTCTGCCCCTAGGTTCTTCAGCACCATTTTTTTTTTTTTTAGAGTCCATATATATGTGTTAGCATAAGGTATTTGTTTTTCTCTTTCTGACTTACTTCACTCTGTATGACAGACTCTAGGTCCATCCTTTGAAGGAAGAGTGTGGATTAGGAGAAGTGGGTGTGAACAGGAAATGTGTGTGAGCTATGAGAGGGAGGGTATCAGGGGGACGAGGGATGAGTGCGATACTCTTGAGGAAGAGAATGGAGTTGAGCAAGGCTGGAGCTCTGAGAATCTGAGAGGGAGAGTGGGTGGCGAGATTGCAAAGGCAGATGGAGATAGTGGAGAGCCTGGTAAGCCACTTAAGGATGGATAAAAGGACAAGGGCAAGAAAGGAGGAACAACCAGTGAAGGAGGCATTACACAAATCGAGGCAGGATTCTTCTGTTTGAGCATTTTAGTGTACTTCCCCTTCATGGCTAATTGTCATACAGTGTTTGCCTATAGAAGTGCACACAGTGAATAGCAAACTTGAACTACAAGTTTCTTAAAAACAAAGCAACTTTTTACTGGACAATCTGGACTTTACTTATATTTTCTTAACTGGGAAAAATAGTAGCAGCTTCACTTTTTTTTGATCAACAAAATATTTTAAGACAAGAATATTATTCAGTTTACTTTCACATTCCAGGTTAAAATAGATTTCTGTTACTAAAGTTGTGAGACCATCTCAAGGGGAGCTGACATTTCATATTCTTACATCTCTTTATGGTGAGAAGAAAAAGATATCATTCAGTTGGACTTGAAAAGAAGCATAATGATTATGCTGAAATTCCTAACGTGTAGATAATATTTCAAAGACACATGAAAGCCTTACAGAAATTTCAGATGTAGTTTACTTTTATCTCTAGGATCTTTTCGTTTCCTGGTCTTTCCAGTCACTGGTTATTTTATTCCTATGACTGATAATTTTGGTGCATTGGGCACAATGGTTTTTGTATTTTTTTACTTTTTGGATTGGACACTGAAAAGAAAGTTTAAATATTTTTATTATGGTGGATATCTGCTATAATAGACTACAATTTGTTTTAGAAATGATCATGGTTACAGAAGCTCCTACTTGCTTAGCACAAAGGATTTGTCAAATCCAGGTTTGAGATATATGTATTAGTAGTTTGTGGAGAATATTTGAGCTAAGGTCACCAAAATCTCTGCATTATGTTACTTTATTACGAAACTTGTTGTAAGAAAACTTCTAGTAGTGGAGTCACTCCTTTCAATTAATGCACTGTGATTTTGGAATGTCTCTGTTAACATATAAATATGTTTCCTGAGAGGGGTAACATTGTTGGGTTCTTTTTAGCCATAAACACTACAACAAATTAGTGATCAGATTGCTAACTGTTCCATCAGTGAGGGTCTGGAAGAAGTAAGAAGCAAAAAACAATCTGTTTGGGGATAGAAGGTCCAAATGATAACTTCTTCATTCTGTCTCTCATGGTCTGCTGTTAGACATCGCGTGTCCCTAGCACCCAGTACAGTTCCTGGCACAAAATAGCCCACAATATCTTGTCCTCAATTCTCAAATCCTGGGGCAGAGGGGGAAGCTCTGGAAAGAGAACATTTTTTTAGTAACTGATTTGCAGTAAAACTTGTCCTGAAGTGAGGTGAGGCTATTTATAGTCTTCTTTATTTATCCCACTTAGTGTGAATGTTTTGATGGCTGCAGAAATATTAATGTGCTTGATTATGGTGTGCTGCCCCAGACCCTGCTGGAGGTGTTACATAACATGTGTTAAAGGTACTGTATTGCCTTTCTAAAATCTAAAAAAAAATCGTAATTCTGGAGTACATCTGGCCCTAAGGGTTTTGAGTAAGAGACTGAAGATCTTGGAAAGTATCACGTATTCAGTGCTTCCCACGAGTCAGGCGGGGCACTATGTGCTGACACCCGTCACCTTTTTAATACATGAGAGGCAGCTGTTGCAGAGTGGAAAGAGCAGGGATTTGGAAACCAAACTACCTGGGTTGGAATTTCAGCTTTATTCTTTAACCACCTGTATGCCTTTGGGTACTAGTCTTTTCCTCCCTTTACCTCAGTTTTCTCATCTCAAAATAGAGAGGTAACATTTCCCTAATAGACTTGTAATGGAGATAAAATGACTTACGAAACGCAAAGCAATTATAACTATGCTTCAGAGAATTATTATTGTTAATCATTTTGATAAAACTGTGATGTTGGCACAATGATCCTCATTTTATAGATGAAAAATTGAGATACAATGAAGTTTGATAACTTGCCTGTGTTCACACAGCAGGAAAGTCATTGAGAAGGGTTTGAATCCATATCTGTGATGTCATCAGATCTGCATTTTTCACTGTTGTACTCTATTGCTTCTCTGCAAAAAATGGTGCTTTAATGAACTGCTTGGAATGAAAATATTGAGAGAAAGAGGCTGCTTGGAGAAGGTCAAGTGGTAGGTACTCCAGTGGGGGGCCTCAGCAGCCATGAAAAGGTGGATGGGTATACTTAAGGGAGGAGACAGAAATCGAAGGCCGAGATAAAAGTAGTAAACAGTTTTTGCTGCTGTACAATACTGCTTAGGATTGGTCGCAGCTGCATTGCTGTGGATAGGCAGGTATGTCCTGTAGACAGAAGGAGACTGGAAAAAGGGCGATTTAAACATTGGAAAAAGTGAAAAAGCAGTATTGTTAGAAGTAGCGAACCAGTTTACTTTATGAACACAGTTCATTATTCTTAAAGTAAGGGTAAGGAATTATTATTTTCTTAATTCAAATGAGGTCCTCAATCCTTGTACCTGGGATCATAACTCGGTTGCATTTTAAATGAATTGACTTTTTTTTAAACATCTTTATTGGAGTATAATTGCTTTACAATGGTGTATTAGTTTCTGCTGTATAACAAAGTGAATCAGCTACACATATACATACATCCCCATATCTCCTCCCTCTTGCGTCTCCCTCCCACCCTCCGTATCCCACCCCACTAGGTGGTCACAAAGCACTGAGCTGATCTCCCTGTGCAATGCAGCTGCTTCCCACTAGCTATCTATTTTATGTTTGGTAGTGTATATATGTCCATGCCACTCTCTCACTTCATTCCAGCTTACCCTTCCCCCTCCCCGTGTCCTCAAGTCCATTCTCTACATCTGCGTCATTATTAAATGAGTTGACTTTTGAGTTTTGCCTTACGTTTCCATGGGAATCCTGAAAACCAATTCGTCAAGTTCCTTACTTTACCTTGAGGATCATTATCTTCAGTATTGAAGACTGTCCACGAAGGCTCTCTTTTCAAGAATTTATTGTAAAGCATTGTACTCAACAAGTTATAAGAAGAACAAAAAGTGTGCAACTATGTGTGAGTAAATAAGAAAATTGTGAAGAAATTTATGTTTTTGGAAAGGCATGAATTATCAAAAATACTAACTATGGAAGACCCTGAAAATTGCCAAAAATTACACTAAGAAGGCTTGAACCTGACTAGTTTCATAACAAGTTCTTCTAAACTTTCGAAAAATGGTAATTTTCACAATATATAATTTATTTCAGAGCATCAGAAAAGATTTTATAAAAAGATACCAAGTAAACGTATGAAAATCTTCCAGTTTTAAATCTGACAGTAAACCTTATACAGCAAACTTACCTACAAGTATAGAATGCAAAATTACTAAATGGAATACTTGCAAATTGAATTTAAAGATATTAAAACATTGATCTACCACAATCAGGTTGCATTTATTATAGGCATTATAAGGGTGAAAATCTATTATTAAAACAAGTCAAACCAACACATCAAATAAGAAATAATAAACAGCTTGCATGCCTTGAAATCAAAAGAAAAAAAAACAATTAAAACTTAATTGGAATAGTGTTTAACAATAAATTGAACATACCAAATTCATTAGTTTTCCTTATACCAAGAAATAACTTGTGATGAAACAGAACTAGTTTATACACGGACGTAACATATAAAAGAGGCTTCACATTGTTAGAAATTAATAGCACCGATTCAACTACATGGAGACTTACATGCATAAATTAACCAAAATACATTAGTAGGTCTGGGGGAAAAAATCAAATTGACTTCAAATCTTTTTTCTCATATAATTGGAATTGATATCCAATTACGTGGCTTTTTTTTTTTAATGCTTTGTAAATTTCTTCTTGTCCTCTGATTTAAGGAACATTTCTTTAGCTAGTTGTCATATTTCTTCTTCTATATTTTAACCAAAATAGGAAAAATAAAACTGAGATTGATAAAAATGATAAATGGTCTTTTTTCTAAGGAGCAATTATTTTCACTTTTTAAAAATTATTTGCCCTCTGAATGTTTATACACAAGTAAAACACTGTATCATTTCCTACAGAAAGCCTAATTTTTACTAGTACTCTGATTCAACCTTAGAACTGATTTAATTTTGTAGTAGTATATACATCAAATATTGTTGGAACACGTAGGTAAAATTTTTTAGAATTATGGGATTTAATTCTTACTGTTTCATAATCTTCTTTCCTTTAGTGTATTTCTGTGTATCATAATTAATCTTGAAGTGAGATTTCCTTCTGGTTTGTTTGTTTCCTATAGGGATGAAACGTTCAAGCCTAAAGATAAAATATGCACTGGGTTCCTATTACCTGATCTATTAGCTCATCTGTCCCAGAACTTTACTATTCATGACTTTTTTCCTTTTCTGAATAAGGAGATCTGAAATGCTTGCACCTTTATGAAATGGCAGTGATACTGACTATATAATGTAATTATTGTTAAAGAATAGATGGGGTGGATATGTTCCTTAACTCTGAATTGCTTGCTTCATGCTGGCAGTTTGGATCCTTCTGTATCAAAGGCAGAATTATCTTAGTGCTAAGCTGTGCTCCTAAATGTTTTCATTTATACTATCCCATTTTTCTTTACTACAGTTCTGTGAAAGCTTTTTTTTTTTGGAGGGTGGTGAATTTTTATTATTGTTATTATTCTGTTTGATTCAATTCCCATTTGAGGGTTACAGGGCTCTGAATAGTTGCATGCTTACAAAGTTGGTAAGCTGCAAAACCAATTTTCAAACTTGGTATATCTTGCTCCAAATCTAGGGTACTTTTTACTCTACAATGAAGTGTTTGAAAAGATTTTTAACAGTCAACAAAACACAATGTCAAGAAATGAACTTTCCACACTGCCTTCACCAACATAACCCTGCTAAATGAATTTGATGTCGATTACACTAAGCGCTTCAAGAAGCATTTTGTCATCCCCGTGGATCAATTTTCCAGTTTAATTCTTACCCACCACCTGATTTCTTTTTGGGAAGGCCTAGTTTCTAGTGAGAGCTAGTAGGCCTATGTATCCACACTAATTTGTGTGTTACAGTAGAACTGTATCGCTAAGCTTAGATGTAGGTTGTGATGAAAATAGAAGAGAGTCTTGACTACTTCATTAGTATTTCACGTCTGGGCCATACCTTCAGTGTGTTCCTGGGGATAATTGTATTACAAAAGTTGAGAGGATTAACCAGTATTCTCATTGGGCACTCCACATTCCAGAAGACATGGGCATCAATGGTAGGCCTTGTCACTCGATTCTTGGACAAGGTTTTTACTCTGTCTGCATATCACCTTTAGTGTGTTAATATGCAAGTCTGGATATCGTCTTTAGTGTGTTCATATGCAGACAAGGAACATTGTTGTTTACCTCTGTCCTCCACTTTGTTCCTTTATAAAATAATTCTGATTATTTTCAGGTAGACACCATTCTCTGTATACAGCTATATGTCTCAGGTGATGTTGACTCCAACCCAGATACAGTGGTGGACCTGAATGATCCAAGAACAATCCCATTTCTCTTATCAATGAATGGTTCAATAAAACAATGAAATTTTAGGGCAAGTCTCTAAGGAAACTTTTGGAGAAATTGTCTTCCTTCTAAAGAGTTTGCCTCAAGATTAGAACTTAATTTTTCTTTTCTGTATGACATTATGTCCAGATATCATGACTGAAACAGTTGTTTGATGAAGGATGAAGTGAATACAAGGGATCTTAGAGCAGAAAAATTGAAGGAACCTGGTCACTAGGGGAGCTGCTGAGTCAACCAACCTTGAAGCCACTCCTGGTTTGCATAAAGTTTAAGATGAATTTTCCTATATTTTAAGTCAGTTTTAGTCAGTATTTCTTGTTTATTGCAGCTGAAAGCATCTTAATTTACACAATTCCCAAATTTCCTTCCACTAATTCTTTAAAATATATATATATATATATATATATATATATATATATATATATATATATATATATATATAATTGATATTCCACAGTAAACTTATAGGATTAAAAGCACATTTCCTGAACCCTGTGTCTATTCATGGAATAATATTACTTCTTCTTGGTGTTTCTTCACTGCTCTTTTTGCCAGGAAGTAGGGAAAGAGATCAAATTTTATTAAATCTCTAATGTAAGTTTATTAAAACTTCTCCTTAGTTCTCACTTCATCCCATAGCAACTTGTCTTGGAAAGTAGCTCTTGTTTTTTATGTTTTTATGTTAACACTTGATTGTCATATTAACAAGACAAAATAATAAAAAAAATTTCAACTATAATTCCATTACTTTATGTTATGGGCTGAATTGTAGCCCTCCACAATTCACATGTTGAAACCCTAACCCTCAGTACCTCACAATGTGACTATATTGGAGATAGGGACTTTAAAGAGGCAGTTAAGTTAAAATGGGGTCAATAGGGCGGACCTTAATCCAATATGATTGGTATCCTTATAAGAAGAGGAAATTAGGACACAGAGACACCAAATAGGAAAAGAACCATGTGAGGACCCAGTGAGAAGGTAGCCATCTGCAAGTCAAGGAGAGAGGTCATGGAAGAAACTGAACCTGTCAATGCCTTGATCTTGGACTTCTAGCCTCCAGAACTATGAGAAAATAAATTTCTGCTGTTAAAGTCGCCCAGTCTGTGGTATTTTGTTATAGCAGCTGTAGCAAACCACTATACTCTAAAACAATTGTTTTCATTTCTTCCTGTTTTCCAATGTGTAAAGTCGAATTGCAGTGTATAATAATTTGGAGCAATGTTTTACTTAACTTTCTTAACACTTTCATATTGATGCAGTCTTCCTCTTTATACTTTCTGAGAGACACAGTATCCCATCAATATATTTCTTTTTTCACTACTGTGAATTAAATTATTGAGAACATTACTGAGGCATTAGTGTTAAGAACATATTTGAAAATACACATTTTTTCCATTTGAATTTTTTTGACAAACTCTCAGGACTTGGACTGCTATTTCAGAGGTCACAAATATTTTTAATGCCCTTTAATAAGAACTGCTAGATTAATATACAAAGAGATTATATAAATTTACAATATCATTTGAAATGAATCATTCTATCTGTTTCCAAAGTCGAGATGGTAGGGATTCATTGTTAACAGAAGTGGTGGAAGAGACAGTTCAATCAGATCAATAGATCACTCTTACTGTAGTAAGGAGAATGGGTTTATAGAAATTAAGGCAAGAATGGCAGTTGGGAAGTAGAAGGCTCCACTAGTGATTTATGGGGCCATGATGATTATTCAATTAAGGCAATGCTAGTGAATATGGAAAAGGGACTTGGATTTGAAATGTGTTAAGGACATGATCTTAACACGATGTCAAAGTGATTATGTGAAAGAGAGTCAGATAACTCCCAGGTTTTGGTCTGAGTGACAGGTGTCATTAATTAAGATTGTAAGAAAAGATGATAAATACAATTTAGACATGCTGAATTGATGTGTTTGTGGGACGTGCAGATGCATGTGTCCATCAGGCATTTGAACATATGCCTGAGGCTTAGGGAGAGTAAGGGCTGGAGTATATTAGAGGGTTCAGGAGAGGCATGTAGACTAATGAGAATAGCACCCCAAAAGTAGAACCCTAGGAGATGGCAAAATGTAAAGAGTGGGCAGAGAGGAGTCACAAAGTAGCTTGATAAATAATGGCCATGGAGGTAAGATATCATCATCCAAGAGAGAGCCAACCATCAAACGAAGGGGGTAAAACATTTACAAAGGATTCAAACAAAGGTCAGCATGACCTGTGCAGTCTAGAAGTCCAATAATATAAGGCCTGAAACGTGCCTATCCAATTTATCAACATGGAGATTATTGATGACTTTTGGATGAGCAGTTTCTGTGTGGGAAGCTTCCATATTCCAGTGGGATGAGAGGAAATAGTAAAGTCTAGTGTAAAATATTATTTCAAGAAGATTGTCTAAGAAAGGAAAGTAAAAGAGTTTTAGTAAGAACTGCAAATTCAGAGAACTGTGGATCTGGATTCAGGGAGGATATTGTTTGAAGTTGGATATGACTTGAACATGTTCAGAGCCAGGAGAGATCAAGAAATTGAAAAAGAAGGAAAATAAATAGATTTTGAAATGAGTCAAGGAAAAGGCAGAAAATGAAATGACTTACAGTAGACTCTCAATTAATATTTCCTAAATGAATAAATGAGTTGATACCAGTGGAGGGATTAATGAATCACACAAGAATCACTCATCCTCTGAGAATGAAGGTAATTGCATAGTATCAGGTTTAAATGTAGATAAAATTCTAAATGGGTCAGGAGATGAGCCAGTTTATGTCTGCGGTTTTGGTTTTTATGATGAAGTAGCAGGTGAGAATAGGACATTTGAGAGGATATTAAAGGCTTGTACCATATATATTAAATTACTGAGAAAAAGAGAATTTATCAGGAGGAAAGATTACTACATAATTATATGATTTGGGTTTGGAGATTTTTCTCAATGAAGAGAGATGAGTGTGGACAGGGGTGGAGAGGAGGGAGATCAGGGCAAATCTCTTGATTCTCATCTTTCTCAGTAAGATGACAACTAATGGGCATTGCCATGGGATATGGTATGTTGTGTTATTTTTCTTCAGTGTATAGTGTTGTTACCAGTTTTTGTATTTTTTAATGAGAGGATTTGAATTCAAAGCTGCAAAAATTGTGAATCTGGTAGAGTACAGTACATTGGGTACAGTTATCTGTTTTTTTAAAAAAATTATGGTAAAATATACATAACGTAAAATTCACCATTTTAATAATTTTTGTGTGTACAGTTTTATGGTATTAAATACATTCACACTGCTGTGCAACATTCACCACCATTTATCTCCAAAACATTTTCATCCTCCCCTACTGAAACTCTGTACCCATTAAACACTAACTCCCCGTCTGATTTTCCCCCACCCCTGGCAACCACCATTCTACTTTCTGTCTCTATGGATTTGGCTACTCTAGGAATCTCATATAAGAGGAATAATACAATATTTGTTCTTTTGTGACTGGCTTATTTCACTTAACATACTGTTCCGAAGTTTTCATTCACGTTACAGCATGTCAAAATTTCCTCCTCTTTTTAGGCTGAATGATATTCTATTGTATGTATGTATCACATTTTGTTTATACATTCATCTATGGGTGGGCACTTGGGTTGCTTCATATTTGGCTATTGTGAATAATGCTGCTGTGGACATGGCTGTACAGTTATCTATTCAAGCCCTTGCTTTCAGTTCGTTTGGACCTATACACAGAAGTGGAATTTCTGGATCATATGATAATTCTATGTTTAATTTAGTGAGAAATTACCATACCATTTAGCAGCTGCACAGGTTTACATTCCCATCAGCAATGCCCAAGGTTTCCAATATCTCCACTTTCTTGCTAACACTTGTTATTTTCTGTTTTTCTGATAATAGCCATTTTAAATGAGTGTGAAGCTGGTATCTCATTGTGGTTCTGATTTTCATTTCTCTAGTGACTAGTGATGTTCAGCATCTTTTCATGTGCTTATTGGCCATTTGTATATCTTCTGTGGAGAAATGTCTATTCAAGTCCTTTGCCCATTTTTTTATCGGGTGGTTTTTGTTGTTGTTGACTTGTAGGATTTCTTATATATTCTAGATATCATTCCCATGTCAGATATATGCTTTGAAAAATATTTTCTTTCACTCTGTGGGTTGCCTTTTCATTCTGTTGATAATATCTTTTGATGCACAAAAGTTTTAATTTTGATAAAGTCTAATTTATCTAGTTTTTCCTTTGTTTACTGTGCTTTTGGTGTCATATCTAAGAAATAATTGCCGTATCCAACGTCATGGTTCAATTCTCCTATATTTTCTTCTAAGACTTTTATATTACTTTATCTGTTTTAATGGTAAATCATCACACTAATTATTTTTTAATACTATGAATAAGAAAGTATAATGGCTGGCTGAAATAAAATTATAATAAATAATATCTAAAATTAAACTAATAAAAATGAAAGTAGCATATCTCATGGAAGAATTTCCCTACTTATTGAAAATCAGTTTACAATAAAACTGCACTTATATTCTTGCGATAATGCAAATAGTTTGCTAAACATTGATATGGGATAGGGATGAGCAAAGTTGACTGGGACATGGTCTGCTAAGAGACAGTAGATTTTGGAATTTAGTAGGTGATTAAAATAAAGCAGGAGTGGCCCATAAGGCTTGAAAATTCCAACTTTCAGTAAAATCACATGGGTCTCAAACTCCACAGTTATCTTGAGAATTTTTCTACAATTTTCTCCTTATCCAATTGATTGCTGCATTTAAAAATGTTTATCTTACTATTACCTCTTACCTACATATTTTTCCCATTCGCACACTGCTGCTCTTTTGATATTACAGAAATAGCTTCCACAATGAACTTCCTATCTCCCCTGCATGGATTATTCATGGGAAGATTATGGCATTGGGAAAGTTGGAGCATGTATTTTTCTTAAAAAATTTGGTATTAGGTATTTAAAAAATACATTGAAAGAGGCATTTTGGAAAAAAATCATAACTTTATTAGACTTCCGTACACTTATTTTATGGTTCAGGTTTTTTTCTAAAGTTATTTATTCGGGGTATGCCAACTACTCTTACACTATGTTGTTAATCTTGCTAAAGCACAACTCAGATAATATGCTTACTGACTTCAAATCATCCAAGGCTATTCTTATCTTCCACAGCATTTATGCATTTATTCATTTAAAAATATTGAGTAACTTCTATGTGCAAGTTGCTGTTTTGGGCACTGGAGATGCAGAAATGAACAAATCAGACAAAACCTTTACTCTTGTGGATTTTACATTTTATTGGGGGAGCAAATAGAAAATAAATGAATAATTAAATACTGCATATTATGTGGTGATAAAAGTATGAAGAAAAATATTTGACAAGAGATGAGGGCTTCAATGTCATAACTATCAAGAAGGGCTTCAGTGAAAAGAGGATATTTGAGCAGAGGCCTGAAGGAAGTAAGATAGGAAGTGGGGCAAAAAAAATTATGTGAAAAGTGTATTCAGGTAGAGACAGCGGGCAAGTGCACAGGTTCCATGCTAGAAAGTATGCCTGGTGCATTTGAGGAGCACCAGGGAGGCTGTTTGGCTGATGCAGGGATGGAAGAGAGCAGCGGTAAATGGAGTCAGAGTGTTTGAAGGGCCTGTAGGCTGTTATAAGGACTTCAACTTTTACTCTGAGTCAGACTCCATTGAAACATTTGAGCAAGAAGAGTGACATGACCTGGCTTCTGTTTAAAATGATTACTGTGGTCACTATTGTGAAACACATTGTAAGGTTGGGAGCAAGGGCTGAATCAGGGTTAGGGGGCTATTGTAAGAATATAGGCAAGACGTGGTGGCTCTCAACAGAGAGGAGGTTATAGAAGTGAGTTACAGCCCAACCTACATTTCTTGTCCCATTCCAGCTCAGATGAGAGGATGGCAGCAGTGGATGACAGTGCTTAGGGCAAGCATGTACAATAATGAGAGTAGTACCAAGGATGGAACCCTAAGAAACAGCAAAATGCAAGGGTAACTGCCATCCCAGGTACACAGTGTTTCAGTTAAGTCTGACTTCCTGATCTTTGGCCATTCTTCTGTACTTTTTGCTCTTTGGCCCTTTACCTGAGCATTGGCTTATATTTCCTACATGTCAAAATTCTATTACTGATTTAAAATTCATCTCAGAGCCACTGCCTTCATAAATAGGGTTGTCAAATTTAGCAAGTAAAAACATAGGAGGTCCAATTAAATTTGAATTTCAGATAAGCAATGAATACTTTAAAAATATAACTATGTCCCAAATACTGCATGGGACACAGTTTACTATTTTTTCATTGTTTATTAAAATTCAAATTCACCTGGGAGTCCAGAATTTTATCTGGCCAACCCTATTAATAAGCTGTACTTGAACACCGAAGTTTGTCAGGATAGGTTTTGTTTTGCCAAGGTAAAATGAAACTCCAAAGTCTTTGAGACTTTAGACAACAAAGTTTTGTTTCCTGCTTATACTACATGTACTTTGTGGAGCAGCAGAGAAGCCCTGTTAATTGTAGTTCTTCAGAGACTACCATTTCAAAGTTGCTTCTTACGATGCCAGAGGAGGAAAATAGAGAGCTTTGCAGAATCTCACATTAGCAATTAAATGCTCTGGCCTGGAAGTAACAAACATAACTGCCACTTGCAACTCATTGGCCAGAAATAGTCCTTTGGGCCCATCAGCTAAAGAGGAACCAGAGTCCAATTCTATCATGTCCTGGGAAAGAGGGGGCTGGAACTATGTAGAGAAAAGCACCAAAGGTGTAATCTCTATGTACAATTCCCCATAGGTGTGATCTCCCCTTTCTTGAGCCCCATAGGGATTTATTTGTTATTCCCGAATGATATTTATCTTATTTTAACCACTTTCTACTTATTTAATCCTTTTGGGATAAATTATTTGAGAGGCAGAGCTTAGAATTATATTGACAGAGAGTAGAACTTCAATTCATGTGTGTTGAATTGTTCTTACATTTTGTGCCTCACTTACCTCTCTCTAGTCCCAGCCCTGTGTGAAGGTGGGATTTCATCTGAACGTTGCTGTTGAGATGTCCAGTGTTGTGGTCTTCATTGGTCTTTCAGGTACACAGGCTCTCCTCTGCTTCTCATTTGCCTGACTGTTTTCCTGGAGGTACTGTATGGCTGGCAGGAAGCAGATTCCTCTGCTGCTGGACACTACAGATTCTCTGCTCCTTGCACCTCTTTACTACTGCTGTCTCCAGTTTGGAGGAATTAATTTGGTATTAATTTCTTTTTCTTAACCTTTTTCTTTTCTGCTATCCTTTCAGTCAGGTTGGACAAACAGATGTTCACACATAAGCACATGTGTACAAAACCACAGTTAATTCAATAGAACATATAGGAAAATATGTTGACTACTCAAATGAGAAACTTCTTTTTGAATCCATCTGGGATAAATAACCAAATTTTGGTGGATTTCTGCCAGAAATAGACTTCATTTTCTAACAACTGAGAAGACACATTTCAGTAAATACCAAGAATTGGGGAATGGAAGAAAATTGAGAGATTCAAACTCTAAGTGAAGACTGGATTTAAATGACCACTTTCATGTCTGAGGAGTGGATCAGAGGCAACACATGTACTATGTCAAGGAAAATTCGTTTGTACCAATAAGAGATTCAGACTGTACAACAGTGCGGCAAAGTTTTCATCTTTCTTGTGGTGAGAATGAGGCAAAATAAGATAGGTTCTTGCTACTCTTTATTTTATATTCACTAGGGGAATCCACGTGCCATGGAGAGCATCAAAAGTGATTAAGATGGTCATCCAATTATATTTCAGAACATTTAAAAAAGTAGTTTTATATATCAGCACCCATTTTATGACAGTTTAGTTGTGTGTTTAATAATTTTTAAGAATTCTGATCAAGCTTAATCAATGATCTAGAATATTCAGGTTTGCTATGATTTTGATTACCAGTTAAATTAAGGAACTAGGTTGGAAAAATGTCAGAGCTATGAGGAAGAATAATATTTAACCAAAATTCAATCAAAATCTATATTAAAGAAGTTACTGTCTTTAAAATGACTTTTTTGTTGTTGGGAAGGATTACGTATATTATGAAGATTAAAAAAATGAAACTCAGAAGAGGAGGAAATGAAAGTACGCTGAAAGTGATTGTATTTGTTAAAATTCTTTCCAAACTGGTTTTTTACCTTGTTGCCCAGAGAAGATAAAGTACAAATGAAGTTTGGTTGGTTAAGAAAATTATGTATATATTTCTTTTGATTTCACAAATTTTAAAAGAGAATTTTTATTTTGCACCCTAAATGATATTATCATTACTAATGGGACATCATTGAAGGTCTTGTTGTATACATTTTGAATAATTTGTGCTATTTCATTAGTTATAATTAATTCTACTAGTTTTTTCAGAGTTGTTGAAGTCTTACATCTATTTTGTGATAGTCAATGATTCATCCATTTATTCAAAAATATTTTTGTTCAGTGCTTACTGTGTGCCAGGCACCGTGCTATGTGCTAGTGTAGAGATTTACCTGGGAAAGACTATCAGGGCCAAAGACAAAGGCAATCCCAATTAGCTTTATGCTTGAAACAGATTATTTTAATTACTATGATTTATTTTTGATCACATTGGTTTCTGGGTTTCAAAAATGGAGGCTACACATAGTAAATTAACTGCCTGGTGGAGAGATAACTTTGACAAAAAATGTTTGCTCTTTCCTTTCTGGCATCTATCTCAACAGAAGATTGATGATTAAAAACGTCATCTACTTGACTTTTGCAAAGGAAAGCCTTTCTGTTAGTCTTATTATTTGCATTATATTTTTGAGCAAATCTTTACAAATAGTCATAACAATGGCTTAAACCAAGTAAGAGAATCTTTAAATGAAGATTGTGTAATCTTTTCTTCCAAAAATATTGAAACAGATTTTTAATATTTATTTTGGCTGAATTAAATACATTTGGACAGATTCTAGGTTCTAGCCAGTCATACATTATTTACAACCCCTACTTATACATTGAGTATACATTATTACATTATTTACAACCCCTACTTATACAGAATTATTTGGGAATAAGTATGATGAGGGAATAAACATTTTAAAAAATATTTGAGCAATTCTCCTTCTGCCGATATGGTTTTAAACAGAAAACGCGGTTGTCAAAATTAAAGTCAAACGATTATATTTATCATTTTTGAATCTCAAAACCATTGTGTTTTGGTTTTTACTTAATTATATTTTCCTAGTAAGTTTACGTGAAACTTACTGTTTGTATGGAAACAATGCAGTTTAAAATTATAGAGCATAGGAGTTAAACCAACTCTGGTTCTGCAGCCTGGCACCACCACTTTCTAGCTTCTTTATGACCTTGGGCAATCAGCTTCTCTGACTTAGTTTTCTAGTTTGCAAAACCGGGCTAGTGCTCTTATTTTGCTTTAGTAAAGGACTAAACACAGTACCTGGTAAGTAGACAAGTGCATAATAAACAGTCCATTATTATTTCCTATCGAATATATTTACCACGTATACCTACTAGACTTACGCATAGTAAATACTCAAAAAGAGAGATATAAAAGTCATTAAAGAATTTTTTTTCTCCAGTGCTTGATTGATTTGCCCAACATAACCATGACTTTCAGTTTTCTCAAATCATTCACTGAAAAAAACAAAAACCAGCATTCATTTTGTCAATTACAGGAGGGTAAATGATGAACAGCAAGAAGAGATTAGATTTTTGGAGACAGGTATTCCAAATCACTTGGATGTGGAACTCATTTTGGCCTTTGGCAATCTCATATAATACATTTTTAACAAAGAGTTGTCATTCAAATATGGAAGATAAAATGTAGAGATTAAAGCAACATTGGAAATGATGATTGAGAATTTAAGATAACTTTTTTAATGCATTATAGATTAAAGGCCATCAGAATGTCAGACGATCTTGAGATGCTGATTAAATTCTCTATAAAATAGGAGTTATCCGAAAAGAAAGAAGATTTAAAAAGGGAAAATAATAAAAAATTTACCCTGTAGAATGCATGATTTAATACCTCAGTCTTTCTCGCAGTACTTTTAAGAAAACAGAAATGCCCAAAGTGTAGAGCTGTAAACACAATGCATCAATTACAACTCAGATTGGTGAAAGAAAGACCTCTCTGCTAAGACAACTCTAGTTATCAAACTTTGTTTATTCCTAATTTCATGTGTCTTTACATATGTTAACCTCCAGGTTATTTTGTTTGTACAGTTTTCTCACTGTGTCATTCCAGTATTTACCTATGATTTTCTTTTCGTGTGTTATATTTATGAATGGTTCCTAGCTTGTAATTATCATTATTTCTAAAGAGGAAAATGTGACCCATCAGGAACTTCTATTTTATATTTTTGAGAAAAATGTTAGATTTTTAATCCATCAATTTACTCTTTGTAGTATTTATTAAATGAATTTTATTTTACAAATGAAAAAATTAAACAGTAAATAGATTGCTAAATAGAAACAAAAGGAGAAAAAACAAACAGATAATAGAGTAAAAATTCATCCATTGCCCTATGCTTGCTGATAACCACGATTACTATTTGGATGTATATTGTTTTATATTTTTCATATGTTCACATGTACATTAATGCACATACTACACTGTTTTATTTTACAAAAATTAAACCATATAATAGTTTTGTTCTCTCTCGCTCTTTTTTTACTTTACAATATACATGTACTCTCATTTCTGCCTGAATATACACCTACATGGTAATTTCAATGGTTACATAATATTCCTTAGAAAGCTACATTATTTAACAAATTCCCATTTTTGAACATTTAGAACATTTACGAAAGTCAGTAATAGATGTGTAATGGTTAAGAGCATGGTCCCTAAATCTAGATTTTCTTTGTTCAACTGTCAGCTCCGCCACTAATGGATGAGTAATTTGGGGAAAGTTTTTAATAATTCTCTTGCTGGGTTTCCTCTCAGGGTTAAGAGGATTTAATGGATCAATGATAAAAATCATAACATTTGTAAAATTGAGATTAATCTTGGGCTGGAAAAGCAGAGTGAAATCTTGTACACTGTCTCACTGCTGATGCAACAAAATCCTTCTAGAGGGAGAGGCCTGAAATAAACATTCTACAAGTCTCACCATTAGACATTTAAATCAGAGATGTATTGAATTGTACAGACAATGCAAAATATCCCTGATCTATTGCAGATCCTTATTGGATTAAGTATTTAACCCCTCAAACTATCTGCCTAACTGTGGAAAGGATGAAACTGCTCTGGGGAAGAGATTTTCAACTTCAGCCTATGTTTTCTTTCTTAAATATACAACTTTTGATATATAAATGAAAACTTAAAAGACAAGTGAAAAAGCAAGAAAATCAAGGGAAAATTACTAGACAGTAGAAGCAGACACACAGATAATTCACACGGTAGGGTTAGCAGACAAGAACTTTAACTACAATGGACATATTTTAAAAATAAAAGAAATATGAACTTTAAAAAGATGAAATTTGAAAAATGGAGAATTTTATATAGACTTTCAAACCATCAGAGAGAGTCAAGTGGATATTCTACTAATGCTAAACTTAGGAACTCATTAAGTTGGATTAAAAACAATTCGAGATATCAGAACACAGGTTTAATGAAATCAAAAGGCTGATCAATAAAAAACACATCTGGAACACAGAGGGGGAAAAAGAATAAAAAGAACAGAAAAAAACTTAATAGATATTTCGGGCATAATAAATGGTGTAAACTTTGGGAAACTAGAGTACTAGAAAGAGAGGGGAATGAATGAAAGAAACAGTATTTAAAGTGATAGTGGCTGAGGATTTTCTAAAACTGGTAAAACTTAGGTTCAAAAGCACATGAAAAATGCTCAACATCACTAATTATTAGAGAAATGCAAATCAAAACTACAATGAGGTATCACCTCATACTGGTCAGAATGGCCATCATCAAAAATTCTACAAACAATAAATGGTGGAGAGGGTGTGGAGAAAAGGGAACACTCCTACATTGTTGGTGGGAATGTAAATTGGTACAGCCACTATGGAGAACCGTATGGAGGTTCCTTAAAAAACAAAAATAGAGCTACCATATGATCCACCAATCCCAATCCTTGGCATATATCTGGAGAAAACCATAATTCAAAAAGATACATGCACCCCAGTGTTCATTGCAACACTATAGCCAGGACATGGAAGGAACCTAAATGTTCATCAACAGATGAATGGATAAAGAAGATGTGGTATATATATACAAGGGAATATTACTCAGCCATAAAAAAGAAAAAAATAATGCCATTTGTAGCAACATGGATGGACCTAGAGATGGTCATACCGAGTGAAGGAAATCAGACAAAGACAAATATCATATGATATTGCTTATATGTGGAATCTAAAAAAATGGCACAAATGAACTTATTTACAAGACAGAGTCACAGATGTAGAAAGCAAACTTATGATTACCAAGGGGGAAGGGCAGGGGGATAAATTAGGAGATTGGGATTGACATATACACACTACTATATATAAAATAGATAACTAATAAGGACCTACTGTATAGCACAGGGAACTCTACTCAATACTCTGTAGTGACCTATATGGGAAAAGAATCTAAAAAAGAGTGGATATATGTATATGTATAACTGATTCACTTTGCTGTACAGCAGAAACTAACACAACATTGTAAGTCAACTATATTCCAATAAAAATTAATTAGAAAAAGAAGTTCAGAGAACCCTAAGTGAGAAAATTAAACACACCTAGGAACACAATATTCAAATTTCTGATAATGACAGATAAAAAGAAACAATAAATATGATTTAGCTGGGTTTAAAAAAATAAAGAAATAAGACCCAACTGTATGCCAGGCACTGTTCTGTGTACTTGTGTAGCATCTAAAAAGCCATTACCTAACTCCAGACCACAGAGATTTACTCCTATGTCTAAGAGTTTTATAGTTTCACTCATACACTTAGGTCTGTTATCCATTTGGAGTTAATTTTTGTATAGGGTCCAAGTTAAAGAACTAACTTCCTTCTTTGCATGTGGATATCCCAGCACCACACGTTGAAAAGACAATCATTTCCCCCATTGTATTGTCTTAACACTCTTGTCAAAAATTAATTGACTGTAAATATAAGGGTTTATTTGTAGAATCTCGATCCTACTCCATTGATTAATATGACTATCTTTATACTACACTGTCTTGGTTACTATAGTTTTGTAATTAAGAAGTGTGAGTCCTCCAACTTTGTTCTTTCTCAGAATTATTTTGGCTATCCTAGTTCCCTTGAATTTCCAAATTAATTTTAGTATCAGCTTATCAATGTCTGCAAAAAAGGCAGCTGGCGTTTTGTTGAGTCTGTAGATCATTTGGGAAGTATTGCCATCTTAACAATATTAAGTCTTCTAATCCATGAACATGGGTTATCTTTCCAGTTTTTAGAAATTTTTAATTTCTTTAAAAATATTTGTAATTGTCAATGTACAAATCTTGAACTTCCTTTATTAAATTTATTCTCAAGTATTTTTTGATGCTATTTTAAATGGGATTGCCTTCTGAATTTTATTTTTGGTTTGTTTGTTGCTAGTGTATAAAAATGCAAGTTGATTTTTGTATATTTATCTTGTATACTGTACACTTGCTCAAATTGTTTGTTATAATTTTTTTCAGTGGATTCCTTATTATCATGGTATGTCATCTGTAAATACTTTTCCGATTCAAACGCCTTTTATTTCTTTTTCTTGCATAATTTTTCTGGTTAGGACCTCCAGTTTAATGTTGAATAGAAGTGGCAAGAGTGGACATTCTTGTCTTATTCCTGGTACTGGACTGTTCCTGATCTTAGGCTTTTGCCATTAAATATAAGGGGTTTCTTAATGCCCTTTATCAAGCTGAGGAAGTTCCCTCTATTCCTAGATTTTTTTGAGTGTTTTTTTATCATGAAAGAGTGTTGGATTTTGTCAAATGCCTTTTTCTATATTAGTTAAGACGATCATGTGGTTTTTGTCCTATATTCTATTAATAGAATGTATTACAGTGATTAATTTTTAAATTTTATTAAATTTTAATAGATTTAATCTAGCCTTGTATTGCTGGGATAAATCCACTTGGTCATGATATATAATCCTTTTTATATTTTACTCAATTCAGTTGTCTAATATTTTTTCTAGGACTTTTTTTTTTTTTGGTCTATACTTTTAGGAAGTATTGTTCTGTAGTGTGTGTGTATGAGTGTGTGTGTGTGTGTGTGTGATGTCTTTTTCTGGTTTGGGTATTAGGGCAATAATGGCCTCACAGAATGGGTTGGAAAGTGTTCCTTTCTCTTCTATTTTTGAATAATTTGTGAGGGATTGGTATTAATTTTTTAAATGTTTGGTGGAGTTCACTAGTGAAACTATGTAGGTTGGGTTTTTTGTTTGTTTTTGTTGGGGAGATAGTTTTTAAAATTACTACTTCAGTCTCTTTACTTATTTTAGTTCTATTGAGATTTTCCATTTAGTCCACTGATAAAATATGGGAAAAGAATCATTAAAGGATAGATATTATAAACACTTCTAATCAGACTCAAAGATAACAATGCAGACTTCATTTTTTCAGTTTCCCTTAGAATTTTCATAAATGGGCCCCATGGATTTGGGGGACACTACTAGGAAATGTACAAGTTCACTATCTTGACCTGAACAAGTTAGAATCACTAAGAATAATTGTTATAACTGCAGTAGGTTGGTAGATCTTTTGGTGGTGAAGTTAGGGAAACACATAATTGAAAAATTGACAGAGTTTTTAAAATGGGCTTTCTAAGTATTAATGAATATCCAACAAAAATTTTGAATAATTCATGCAGATGAAGATACTTTTATTTCAATCATTTCTGATCTATGAATAATACATAGAAAACTCCAGGTGCCATACTATTGGGTGTCCTCATAAATAAAAAATAGATTTGGGAGGGGAAACAAAACATTTATTACAGGTCCGTGTTTAAGGAACTCTAATTGACTTACCCAGAGAACATTTATGTTCTTCTTGCACATGACTGGTGGTTCCATTACCCAAATTCTACCTGGCAGCAGTTTGGTCCAGAGGAATGCACTCCAGTTAAGGATCAACAGTTATGCCCAAATGCATTAAGTGAAAGCCTGCAGGGACAGTGGCTACTAGCAAAGGATCAGAAATTCAAATTGTTTCCAGGAACCAGAATTTTCTCGTTAGGGCACAGTGTGAAATGTGTTAGAATATGTGTGGAGCTGAGAGTATAATTTGACCTGTGATACCCCAGGATAGTCATGTGATAATATAACCAGAGTAGTCCCTAAAGTGGATGCTGACTTATTGTTCAAAATGAAGTGAATCAAATTCGGTTTAGACGGTGGTGTGTTGCATTGGGCTGAGTGAACATAAGAAGGGTCAACACACACACAAAGTCCAAACCATTTCCTCCACTGAAAATATATTTTAAAAATACAACAAAAAATAAGTGTGAGGCTAACTAATAATGTTCAGAGGCTGGGCTTGTGTTCTCCTCAAATGACCAAAGAAAAGCCGGTTATACAACAGGGAGCTTAAGTCATGTATTAAAGGTAATTCTTTTTGAGAGTTTTGAGAATTCCTGAGTTCAGGTATCATTCTGTTGCCCTTCTTTCATATTTTTCTTGCAAATTCCAACATATTTTTCTTGCAAATTCCAATCAAGGGGAGTGTGGGATTTTCCCCAAGGTAGCTTTAGAATAACTGGGGTTTGCTTCACAGTAGCAGCAACAGTCTTTGCAGGAAGTCTGATGGCAGTTTTGAAATGAGGTCACAGTTTGGAGAAGTCTAGCAAAACTATAAGTGTTGTAACATAAACACTTAGCATTTCAAATTTTTAGGTTTCAGGAAAATAACTCATCTTTCCTTTTACTTAATGTAATTTATATTTTTCAAATCATTGACGTTGCAGTTCTCCGAGTGTAATGGTGAGATTTTCTAAATTACATTCAAGATTATATCAACAGCTTTTTAAAAAACAAATGGAGCAAAAATGATTGGAATGAGTAAGTAGCAATAGATATTTCTTATATGGGCTATATATCTATCTCATATTTTGAAGTTTAACAATCCATAGACCTATGTGTGTGCTTAATGCATATTTAATGCTCAGAATTTTTCAACTGTAAGTGACTGGTATTAGAACAAATTATTAATGTGTAGAAACTAAATGCAACTGTTCCCAGTGAGAAGTGTTCTTTTTCTCCATCTGGTAGACTTTTGGCTTAGAAATCCCACTTGAAAAATTAGGTTTCTCCCAACAACTCTTTGTTTATTCCCTGCAGTGATTTCACAGTAACATCTCTTTTACCTGGAGATGACCTATCAGTCATTTTTACTTTGGGGTTTCTGGTCAAGGAATTGCAGACAAAAAGGAAATAAAATATCAGCTTTAGTGATTAATGGAAAAACACAGGATGACAGCAACTCCCACTTTTCTTCTTTCATCTCCTCCTTATCCCCTCTCTCCCTCCTTGCTGGGCTTCTCAGGGAAGCTACAATACGAGCCTTAGGTTTTGAGGCAAATGGAGCATGTTATCTTCCCCTGAACTGAAAGCAGACTCACATGCTCAGGCCCGCCTGCATGGGGAGAGAGAGACAGGTCTGGATCTGCAGATCCACTTTTACAACGAGTTAAATAGGTTGGCTTTGTGAGGACAAATTGTAAGCGATATCCTCCTACCTTTATTTACAGGAAATAAAGAGGAAGTAGGTTGTGGCCTTATCCTTTTAAATCTCTAGTAAAATACGCCTCCCATGTGAATGTCTTGAGATGGGGACTGCTAAAGGCGCTGGAAATATTTTCTTCCACTAATCTGCAAGTAGGCAGAGCGGGTGAAGTTACCTCTTCTGAAAAATGAAGCTAAAAGTAAGGGAGAAAGAGAGGTTTTCTGATGATGAGGAGGCAACACAGATGTCATTAAGTCTGTTCTTTCTCCTCAAAATCTAACACTGCACAGGACAAGCCTCTTTTCGTAGAGCTTTAGCAGGCTTGGTTGTGTGTAAGTGTGCATATGATTTAAGGTGGGAAATCAGTCAAGGCAAAGGGACTTAACAGTGTTCAACAGAGCAGAGCATGGCCTCTGACAGTGTGATAGCAGGAGAAGAAAGAACAAAAGTATAGAAGTAATCTAATATTTCGAAAGGCATTTGCCACCAGGTGCCACTTTGTGTGCTGGCGAAGAGTCCCATAAACTTGAGCCAATGCTGGTGGCCTCAGGATGTCATGGAAAAGAGTTATCATTAGGTTGAAAGCAGCAAACCCTGATCATTTAGAAAAACTCGAAAAGCAGACCTTGGAGTCCACATAACCTAAATCTTTCTTAAGTGAAGAAACTGAGGTCAAGCATTCTGTTGAAGAAGCTGTATTTAATAAATTTTAGAAAGATGTTTATAAAACATTAATTTTTTTAACAAAAAGTTTAGTTTTGAGACAGGTAAACTGGCTCAGTGGAATACTTGGTCATGCGGAGAGACCCACTATCAGAGAGAGCGAGAGAGAGGGGGTATCTTAGTCTGTTCGGACTGCTATAACAAAAATACCATAGACTTGGTGGCTCATAAGTGACAGAAGTTTATTTCTCACAGTTATGGAGCCTAGGAAGTCCAAGATCAAGGTGCTGGCAGAAAGAGGTGTCTGATGAGAGTCTGCTTCCCAGTTCATAGATAGCCATCTTCTCAGTGTCCTTACATGGTGAAAGGGGTGAGGGAGATCTCTGGGGTCTGTTTTATAAGGGCACTAATTCTTTTCATGAGGGCTCCATTCTTATGATCTAATCACTTCCCAAAGGCCCCATCTCCAAATACCATCACACTCAGGGTTAAGTTTCAACATACAAATTTTGCAGGGACACAGGCATTCAGTCTATAATAGAGAATGAGAACATGACTGCAATGTCTTTGTTTATTTTCTATAATCCCAAATAGAACCTCACATAGCACTCTACTCATTGTGGGTCCAGTCATTCTTGGCTGATGAATATTGGATGGTGTACAGGTTGGGAATATTATAAGCACAGAATTCACAACTTTGAAGGCATTTAGTTACTGTAAAGTTTCAGTTCTATTAACGGTATCACTTCCCTTCTTCAGCATGTTTTCGTATCTCTGCCTGAATATTGCTTCTTAATTGCCAGTGCCTCTCCCCTCCTCCTACACTTTAAGTCATAGTAATCTACCATGGGTAGGGGAACAAGGCTGTGTTTTCTTAGTAAGAAAATTAGAGTTAAAATGTATTTCCCAGTTAGAAACAGCATTACATGACTCCAGGGGGTTGCAATTCACATTCAAGTCTCTAGAATTGGGCAGCTGACAACCTCCGTGAGTGTATGTGACAGCTCTAGACTGTAAAACTTGCCAGAACTATAAATTTTACCAAGGTGTTTAGAGTAATCACTTTTCTTTCTTTACATTGCTGGAGGAGAAAAGGCAATAAACTTCCCTGCTGAGCAGAAATCAGGATGCGTTAACTTCATGTTGTTCAAACTTTGCAGAACTTTATTCTGTAAAAGACCCTGATGTTCGATAAAATGAAGTTTTCATTTAAGTGATATCAGTGTGCTCCATTTGACAGATTATTTTTATTTATTTGAACTCTTTGTTTTGGGACTACTACTTGAAAGTAGCTTCCTATATGGCTTTGGGTAAAATTAGTTCCTACTTGAGTAGTTATCAGTTACATTTTAAAAGTGTGCTTGTAGGATGAATCCACAGATGTTTACAACAATAGTTTAGATTTGATACTTTGGTTTAACTCTGAAATTACAAAGTTCTACACAATATTTATTGTTGCTGCCATCAGGCTTTTTTCAAAAGCAAAAGCAGTCCTGAGTTTATACTTTAAGATATTGAGTATCTGTTAATCTCTGAAACATGAGATCTAATTTATGGATGTGTCTAAAACCTTTAATGATGTGGGCTTGTTAAAACCCAAATATGTAGGTTTGCCACCTCACACAACCTAGTAATAAACAGGAATGAAACTTATTCTGTTTTTACTTTTAATTTTATTGTATTTCCTGTTTAAGAATAGACACAAATTCCATTAAAGTTGTTTTGGTCTCATTTGCTTTTCATGGGAGATGCAAAATTTTCAAATCAATAATGTCCTTGAAAGTTATACTGCATGTTTTAAAATTGTTTCTTGTGGTTATTATCACCTACCATACATATCACTTGTGAAACTATGATAATGCATTTAACTGAGATGTTAAATGCATGTATTTCTTTTATATCTTAATGAAGCCTTGAGTACATTTATCTTATGATTTAGCAAATGAGGATCTGAATAGAGAAGATCTCAATGTGTATTTGACAACGATGTTATCCGAAAAGCATGCTGTTTCCGAACAAATCACCTTCATGTTTTTGCAGATTGGATCCTGCTTTAGAAGTTGGTTATAATTCTGGATTTATTAATAGAAAGAGCACATTCCATGCCATAGTACAATGGGTAAAGTGTTTGAATTGTGAGTAAAGGTCACATTTTCACCCCATACTTCTAAGCCTTTTAAATAAGAATTTTTGTCATTCCTGTTTCATTTCTTGGGTCTGATTAGGACAAGACCAAATTAAATTTTGCTCAGTATTGACTCTCTGACTTGATTATATTCAAAGTCTCAGGGGACTAAAATTAAATCTGTAGAAGATAGCCCTGCTGTTAATAAAAAGCCTCTTATGTGGCCTTTGCCTTTGAAGTGTTACTAGATCCATTTTCAGATGAAGCTTCTGAGAAGGTTTTTGGGCAAAAAATATCAAAGTAACTTTGTTGGCTGAAGCCTTGTTATGGTTTCAACATTTCACAAGACCCTGTTTCCAGTGCTTGAAAAGCCAGATTGATTTTTTTTTTTAAGGAAATGTCATAACCATGAAAAACCCTTGGTTTGGATTTCAAAGTGCCAGGCCCTCTTGGTAAGGAAAACCAAGGCTTTACGCAATGTAAGGATCAGAGGATATAGACTGTTACTTTGTTTTTGCCATTAACTAAAAAATGTATGGCTGCTTCCTTTTTTTCTCTTTGAAGCATATCTAAAAATATAATCTTCAGTGATATAGTGAATGATTTCCAAATATACGTATGGTTTAATTCTTACTAAAGGTGGGCAGCAAAGTTGTGTCAGTAACTTTTTTCCCACTTTCAATTAAGGTTAAAAGTTAGATTCTATCAGTTCAGAAAATTAGAACTACAGTTTTTTGGCTTATAAAGCAACACTATTTTATTACTGTTCTATTTCACAGCTTGAGTTTGGTGGATGACAGACTTAGATTGAGACAATAAATTGATAAACTAAAAGATTGGTAAAAATTTATGTATTCATTACCGAACCCTGTGAGAAAACATAAATAAGTCTCCCACTGACTTCTATTGACTTCAAATGTAAATTGTATAAGTTAGGTCCATAGGATCAGATTAATGACAAAGATTGGCCAAATTCAAATGTAACTTGAATCAGTGATCTGCCTGAGTGAGTTATGACTTAGATGGACTTGACATCAATAAAGCCTCCCTGTCATTTAATCTAGTCGTTGTAAGAGAGAGAAGTTTCCAGAGGAGTGGGTGAATCAAAGGTTTATGAAGTTTGAAGTTTCCATTGAAAATGTCTCTAAGTGATGAAGTAATTATATTGCTGATTTGCAGGACAGAGTTCAAGCTCCCAAATCAGAGATGTCAATTAAGATCACCACTGTCAGTAGTCAGCTGGCATGGAGTCTCATTTAAAGTTCAGCATCTCAGATTCCTTTTCCCTATTTCTTTATCTTTTTCCCTCACTTTTGATGATTGGTGCTAGTAGATTACATAATATTACTCAGGCATAAATGACCAGAAGCTGATTAAAATGGCTAAAGTGTAGTCTTGTTATTTGGATGCCTAGACCCAAAGAAGTATGTAGATTAAAGAACTCCTTGAGGGTGGATATATTAGTTAAGATTGGATTTGGCTATAAGAAACAGAGTAACCAAAAGACAAATTAAAGGCTTTATTTTTCTGATTTGCCAAGAAGTCTTGAGATAGAGCATTGCTGGTTCAGCAGCTCAAGGATGTCAAAGCCTAGGTTTCTGCAAATTTTTAAGCCTTTCCCCCATAACCACAAAATGACTGCTAGAGCTCCAGCCATGATGCCCACAGTTCAGGGAGGAGGAAGGACATGAACTAAGAACAAAAAGCAGAAGGGGTAATACATCCAAAAATGGATCTACCCAGTGATTCCCACTTACTTCTCATTACCACAATCATCCCTACCTTCAAAGTTAAGTAGGAAAATGTAGTGCTTTGCTTTAGCTGGGCACATTGCTACCCCCTACAAAACTGAAGTTCCGTCAGTGAGGAAGAAGGGAGAATGCAACCATCAGGCTCTGCACAGGGAGGAACCAGGGTAGCACCTAGGATCGTCCCTGGACCATGGTGGACTCTCAATAAATATTTCTGAAATTAAGTTGATTTATATGGAATAGGTGATACCTTACAGAACTTTAGTTTTAGCTAAACCACCCCCTGGCTCATAACACACTGGCTACTTTCCTGGAAAAGGACCACATGGTAGACTTATTTGGGTATGATAATGATATTGAAAAATTCTAAATGGGCTTATGGAACCCATGACATATTATACAATTGGTAGGCTGTAAAGTTACATAAGGAGCTTAGACTTATCTGAGCAGGGTATCTATACTTTTTTTGAGTTTTATTATGTGCAAGATACTAGGTTAAGTGCTTTAGATAGTTTATCATTTTGTTTCACAATAAACCTTCAAGGTAGGTATCATTTAAAGATGAAGACATGAGGTTTAAAGAAATTAAGTGAGTTTAGCTGAACATAAATCAGGATTTGAATTCAAGACCCAACAACTCAGAGCAGGGATGAAAAACTTTCTCTGTAAAGGGCCAGATGGTGAAGATTTTAGACTGCAAGTGTCATAACTCTCACGTGTGAAAAAATATTATTTTTGTTTTCATATTTTTCAACCACTTAAGAATGTATAAGCCATTCTTAGCTTGTGGACTGTCCAAAAACGGGCAGGAGTGTCAGCTTTGGTCCATGGGTCTTAGTTTGCTGACCACTGCTCTAAATCCTGTGCTTTTGACCTTGGTGCTATACCTAACTGCTATAGATATATCCAACTGGCATTTCCTAGATGTCTGCACTGTCTGTGACATCTCCACCCTCAAAAACTACGAGGAGGAAATATACAACTACCACTCTTGGTGACCTGAAATCAGACCTTTAGAACATTTTTTCTAGATGTTGAAGCCTAACTCCACTTTTAAAATATACATAGTGCTACATCATAGGTACATATTTTTTGTTGATGCTCCCTGATGACAACATTTTCTCCTTTTTCAGATATAAGTAGTCCCATTTCTTTGGGATTTCATATTGTCCTCTTCTGTAAATGTTACCTACCTTGAAGCCTTATTGCAAGAAGAAATGATAAACTATATCTAAAGCACTTAGCCCAGTGACTTGAACCTTCCTAACCTTGTCATTATGTAATGGTGCTCTGCTTCTCTTTAACTGCTTGGCAATGTTTAACTTATTAATTCTTCTCCCGTCTTCTTCCCTGCTAAGCACCCTTTCAAGTTAGGGTCACCTGCAGTCTTAACAAGCCCTCCCGTTTTCTATCATCAGTGGGTAAATACAGCATATGAACTCATATGTCAGGATTAGATATAAAGCCTTGCCAACATAAACACACATTATCTTCATATAGTCCTAATTTCTCAGCTATGAACTGTAACTTTGAAGGAAATCTACATTAATTGGTTGGGACTCCATCTTTGTGCAATCATGCTGGTGCTGAGTTTATTCCCTTGAATGATGTGAGTTTATTTTTCTTTGTCTTTCTTGTCCCTGACATTTGTTTAAAACTGGATTTGAGACTAGCTTTTGGGGGAAAAAAGAATCACAGCTATTCTTAGTTTTCCTTTGTTTCTACTTTGTTCCTCTGCCCCCAAATCAGCTATTCAATAGTAAAGTGCATGAGAGAACATGGCTTCATTACAGACACCATAGAATACAATTTCCTCAATTTATATAATCGGCCCTAACCCAATTTGTGCATTGATAGTTGTTATTGCAATATTTGAACCAGGGGCTTGTGCAAAAGAGGGGAAATTTTCTTGAAAGAGAGTTGGAAGACAGGACTGAATCTAGTGTCTTTAATTGCCCTGAACTTGTGTGAGCTCCAAAGTGTTTGGTGATAGTGTTGAAACTCTCTTTATACTTAGCACACAGCATGGCATATCAGTGAAAAAGTGTGTTGGAACTTGAAAAGTACTTCTTGATATAGATAATAAAGACAGAACAATTGACAGAAGCAAATATTAGTTTTTCAAAATGCTTAAAATGTGAAAGAAATATCACATAGCAGTTGCCATGTTGTAACTATTGTAGAAAACCACAGACTTCTCTATTATCTATTTATATACTGTGTATTTAGTTTTATAGCACCAGTACCATATGATTTATGAAATGACATCAAACAAAAATAGCTCAGAATTATAAAAGCTTTAAGTGAGTTTTCCTCTCCTGCTTATTTGGGTGACCAGCTCACACATTTCATGACTCAAGACACACCATTGCCAGTCAGATTTCTTTTTTAAACCATGATTGCATCTATCTCTGCAGCAGCAGTACCAGATGGGATTGGGAAATTTAGTCAGTCTGATTTATCGTCGCTTATCCTACACACGTCACAAATGCCAGAAACTAAGAGTCCTAATGCCTTGACATTTGCCAAGGTGTAAAAGCTGGATAATGTGAGAGCCCCTGAACCTCCAAGAGAGAATCAGGCTGGGAGTCTGTAAATAGACAACTGTGAGGACAGGTGTGATGATCCTTGGAAAGGAGATCTCAACTAAGGCCTCCCAGATCTCAGCTGCTCTGTCTGTAACAGCCAGTTTTATCTCAAGAATATGGCTTGTTTGAGACGCCAGTCTTTCAGATGCTCCCATCTAAATCTTACACAATTATTTCTCCTGATATGACAAATGCAGTAATTGCACGTTTTGCTAAATAACTAAGTATTAGGATGGACCCCAAGGAATCATCTACTTCAATGTACTCTACCCAGTCAATTCTCTCATGAAACTACTCAATGGAATGAAAGTAAGTTTCCTTTATGAAGAGTCCTGATAGTAAAACGTTTTTATTGTGAAATACACCGTCCCTATATGAGTGTGTAAAGTTACATGCATACTTCAGAAAAAAATGATAAAATAAGCATCACTGTCACATCACTGAGACTAAGAAATGGAAAATTGCTTGTATGCTAGGAACCCTCCATGACCCCTTGTCCCGTCACATACCACTGTATCTTCCTCAAAATATCTATTATTCCAAATCACAGTTCCTTTAAATGCATCTCTACAATATATGGTTTACTGTTGACCTATTGTGAACTCTAAATAAATGAAAAGTATCTTTTCTTTTGACTTTATCTCAACATAATATTTTGAAATTCATCCATGTTTATTGTTGTTGTTTTCCCCGCTCTCCTTTTGCCCCACCCTCACCCCTACCCTTGCCCCAGTCTTTTGGGATAAATGGAGTTTTCAAATTTATTTTTCTTATTGTATATTTCTCCTCTAATTTTTGGAAGTTATGTGTACTATGACTATTTTTCTAGTGGCTACCTTAGTACATATAACAGGCATACTTTACTTGAGGCCTCTAAATTCTTATGCCATGTCTTTTCTCTGCAACAAATCAATACCTTAGAATTCCTTATCTTGAACACTCTTATAACAACTTACGTATTATTATGGCTCAATATTTTAATTCTAGCCTATTTACCCTCTACCCCACACAAACATACAATTAGTGATTTTTACTGCTAATGTAGACAATCAATGTTTGTTTAAATTTACCCAAATATTTATTAATATGTTACCTTACCATTCTTTTTTACATCTCAAATCTCACATCTGAGATAATTTTCCTTTGGCCTGAAGGATATAGATGAAAATTTCTTTCAGTGAGGGTCTTTTAGTACTATACTTTCTCATTTATTACTTGTTTGAATATGACTTGAAATCTACAATACTGGAAATAGAACTGTGTTAACCATTATTTGTTCTCAGTAAACCAAGGGATCCATTCTTATCTGGATTCTATTGTTGTTCAAAAACCAGCAATTATTTTAATAATCATTCTTTTGAAGATTGTCTCTATTTTTCTCTCTCACTGATATTAAGATCTTCCCATTCATTTTGGTACTTTTTATTTTAGCTGTATCTCTTTTTATTTTTCTGCTTAGGATTCATTGAGCTTCCTGGATCTGAGGATTGAGTCCTTAACCATTGTCTTGGAAATGTCTTCAGCATTATCTTTTTGACTATCATTTGCTCCCCTTTCTCTTTATTGGCTACTTTTATGACCTACAATTATACATACATTAGATTTTCTTTCACTCCATGTCTCATATTCTCTTTTTCATATTTTCCTTCTCTTTAACCCTCTGCATTATATTCTGGATGATATCTCAGGCGTTTATTGTGGTTCACTAATTTTCACTTAAACTAATGCATTTAGTTGATCCATCCAGTAAGTTTTTAATTTCGTTACTATATTTTCCATTTCTGTAAGTTCTGTTTGTTTGTTTTTCAAATATTCTTGATTCATCGTCATATTATCAAACATTTTATTTAGGATTTTAATTGCTTTAAATGTGATAAATAAGTATATGATAATTCCAGAATCCGTTGTCTATTTTAATTTGTGTATTATTTATTTATCTGTATATTCATCTATCTAATCTACTTTCGCTCTCCCTCCCTCCTGCTCTCCTTCCCTCTTCTGTCTATCTATATATTACATTCCGCTGGTTCTTGTTTTGGCTCAGGTTGTGAATTTTGACTGTGAGCTATTCATTTCTCTTGGAATTTTTACCAGTGGGGATTCTTTGAGGTCTGGTTTGAAGTTGAACTCTTCCAGAGAGATTTTATATTTGTTTCTGCGAGTCATATGGCAGTGCACCAAGCCAGGACACCCTGACATTCTCTACATTCTCTACATTCTCAGGATCTTGGGTCTAAACAGATAGTGTGAATTCCAACTGCAGACCTGGGTGAAAACTAATCTGTGGCTACAGATCCTCAGGAGAAATTTTAATTTTTCTCTTCACCCACATCCAGCAGCTAGACAGTCATGTATCTTTCCAAATGTAAGGGTTTATTTCTCCTGTACTTAATCTTCTTATTAGTTTCCCTGCATTGTGAGAACCTCAGGTTTTACCAGTCTTGTCCTTTTGTGCACTAATCACAATGGAAGCTCAAAGTCTTCTGGCTTCAGGTAAAAATTGTCCAGGTAAAAATCATCTTTGGTATTTGCTCACCCCCCAGAGCTCTTGCTTCCTCTTTTGTATTTTTCGCATGAGCTCAGTGATGTGTTCAACATAACATTTATTACACACACATGCACACACACTTTTATATATAATTTTAATTCCTCAGTCAGGAGTATCAGGCAGGGTATATAATCCATCATACAGATGGAACTAGATATCCTGGGTGTTAATTTAAGGACTACAAATGCATACAAGATTGATTTTACCCCTAATTTTACTGTAGGGTTTTGAAGGTTATGTTTTACATAGCTGAGTTGCTGTTATAAGGTGCATTTTATTCTTGTAACCATATGAAGACAAATTTAGCGAATGAAGTAAAATTTAGTGAATTGTTGATATTCAGAGGGGCATAACATTAAAAGTGAATGTATAAAGTATTGATATATTATTTATATTAAACAATATAATATATAAATAATTTATAATATATAAATATATATAATTTATATATATTATTTATATATAAAATCTTTATTAGAATAATGTGGTCATGTAATATTTTTTGTTGTTGTTGAAGCCGGTATTTCGTATGTATATGCGAAGATATGCTTGGCCAGTAAGCCTTTACAGAATTTTTAAAACTTCTGTTAAAAATCAAAGAATTGTGAGGATTACACAGTTTCATTTGTTTTCTTTTATGAATGATATGTTTATGATGCCCATAAAAAGGCATTATTTCTATGCTTAGGTTCAGTAGTAAAAGTAGCTAACTTTTGTTGAGCACTTCTATGTGCTAGGGACTGTTCTAAGTTTTTAAAATTTATTTACTCAGTCCTCATCATGAATCTTTGAGGAAGGTGCTTTTTAATACCTGTTTTATATATGAGAAAACCGAGGTCAGAGAGTCTGAGTAGCTCACCCATATTTACACAATTACTTGCAGCCACGTCAGATTTAGCACCCAGACAGTATGGCTTCAGGATCCAGTTTTCTTAAATGACAATACATTTACTAATTTACAATGCATTTACATTACAAATATTCATTCTCTGAGTGACTTGGAAGATTGAGGATATTATTTATGTAACAATTCATTCCTTCTTTTGAAAATTATTTCTTGAATGCTTACTATGTCCCAAGAATTGCTCAAAGCACTTCGGATGTTCCTGTTTTGATGAAGCTCACAGTTTAGTAAATGGATAGCCATGCAATCAAATAACTACATACCTCAAAATGCATGTACATATTAATGGTGCTTAGAGGAAGGATCAACTCAGTCTGCCTGTGAAAATCAAAGAAATTTTAAGAATGGTCTTGAGGGACTTCCCTGGTCCAGTGGTTAAGAATCCGCCCTCCAATGCAGGGGACACAGGTTCAGTCCTTGGTAGGGGAACTAAGATACCATATGCCGCGGGGCAACTAAGCCTGCCCGTCACAACTACTGAGCCCGCATGCCACAGCTAGAGAGCCCGCGGGTCGCAACTACAGAGCCCGCGCGCTCTGGAGCCCGTGTGCCACAACTAGAGAGAAGCCCAAGCGCTGCAATGAAGAACGGGCACACTGCAACAAAAGATCCTGCATGCTGCAACTAAGACCCAATGCAGCCAAAAATAAATAAATAAAAATAAATAAAGAAATTAAAAAAAAAGAATGGTCTTGATATTTTTAATAGGCATTTACCAAGTTAATAAATTGGAGATGGTGGTGATAATAGTTTATAAAAGCATTTTGTGCAGAGCAGTATAATATAGAACTCTAAGCTCACTATTACTAGAGACTATACAGTGTGTTAGTGTGGACGATGAGGGTGTAGTGAAAAAGGAATAAAGTGTTAAGCAGAGGTCATTGAAGTTATTTTATTTTTTTGAATCACCCAAATAATTGAAACTGAATGATTTTCTGATTTTTTAAAAAGCAACATAGGTAATAGCACAAAGCCAAACAGAAATACATACTTAGCAGAAGTGAGCTCTAGTAGACTCTGGATAGAAGTGCAGTATTTTGATTTATGTTTGAGGTTGTGATAAAGTTGCCTTCAGGGGTCAGGCAGGTAATAGGCAGTGGGTTATAGTAAGATATGAGGGCACCGTGGTCAATTAAAAAGTCCTTGCCCAACCTAAAGATATTTAAATTTAGTGTTTCAATAGCACTGTATCTGCTTGTTGAATAAAATGGCAATTCTTACTGAATTTTCTCAGTAATCCTCATTTGTACCTCTTAGTTATGATGCCCATGATTTGAGTAAGAAGGTGTTGAGTTTTTTCTGTCCAAACTTAATAAACATATGTATGTATTTTGATTTATTATCTTCCTTTTAAAACATTATTAGGTAATTATACCTGATTTTTTATTTCTTAGCAGATAATTAAATGTCTTCCAATGAATATTTTAAATTCTGGGACACAGGTCAAAACATAAATTAAAACAAATATTTGCTATTTCACTCACAAATGTGGAGCACTAATGAAGATTAAAGATGACTAATATGAGATTTGAGCTAGAATATCTGTGGAAAGACATGCCACAACTAGTGATAACTTTTTTTCATTTGTATGGCTTAGAAGACTAGTAAAGAAAACTTCCACAGATGTAGGTTCTATCCACTTTTAAATGGTGTACATTTTCTTGGCTTTTACCATATTACAGAATAATTTTTGGAGGAGAGGAAAATATGTGATCTTCAGAAGACTAAAAGGTAATGAGAAATAGACAATATACAGTCTTGATCTGTGAATGAAAATGTGTAGATGCAGGATTTGCTTATTTTCTACACATTAATATTATTAATACAAGGAGTAGAGTAAGTGGGAAAACCATAAAATAAAATGCATACTTCACACACACACGTACATACACAGTTCCTCCAACTTTTCCACACCATTACCTTTTTTAGTGACTAGATAAAGATTTCCTTAAATTACATCCTTGATTCATTGAGTTACTGGGAATTGGTCATTCATCACTTGCAGTTCACATTTTAATATTCTGGTAGACAGTGATAAGATGATATCAATTTTCAATTTCCACCAAGAATCTTTTTTTTTTTTTTTAGTAAATCAGTTATCAAAAAGCTTTTCACACTCACTGACGTCGTGAAATGCCATGAGACATAAGAAGTTTTATAAGAAATAATGCTGCTTTAAAAATGTTTGCATTGGCAGACAGGAAATCCTCGAACTGTTGAGTTGAAATTGAGGCAAAAAAACTGAATTGGTAGTGCTGATTCATTCTTTCTTCTCTAGATAGATATTAAAGAGAATTAAGCCAAAAAAGGATTTCACTGTTCTTTGAAGAATTGGACCAAAGTTTGATGAGAAACTATAAAACTACAGCAGTGTTTGCCAGTGAACTTGCATTCTGCTTTTGGTAAAAACAATTAAATAATGCAATTTTATTTTACCTATAAAATGCAACATAAAACACATAAGAAGTCTTTTTCTTTTAATATGCTAAGTGGAAATATTAAAATCATAGTCACCAAGTTAATTTTTTGATTCAAATGACTATTTTTAACATTAGGAAGATATATCCAGAAGAAAAAAAAAAACGGACAAAACAAAACACTTACTCTGTGTTATGCATACAACTAAGGCAAGGCAGACCTCCTGACCTAAGCATACATAGTTTAAAAGCAAGTCAAGGAGGAAAGACATTTCCTGAGAGCTCATTTTAAGTGAATAATAGGTACAGATTGGATGTCAGCCATAGAAGAGCTCTAAAGTTTTGTCAGTTTTGGATGGAGGTTATCTCATTTACTTTTTTACTAGCCATGCAAAGGATTGAATTGGGACTTTGTTAAATTTACATGTGACAATGAGTCATAGATTTGTTTCTTTTTAAGGATGTGTGGGGATAACAGCCATGTCTTTCGATAACTTGTATTCCAGAATATTTAGATCCCTGTGGATACTAGCACATACTAATTAAAAATACCGATGATAATTAAAAAAATAATAGTTATACTCACAGACAATACATTTGATGACTCTTATCTTTGTACAATAAAACTAATATTCTCCTTTTTTTGTTTTAGTGACAAGTAAAACTATTATAATTATTAATACAATGTCAGCCTTATAAAAATGGGTATTCACCATGAATTGCAATGTTTTCTTAGGCAATCTTTACTCCCACACAATAATTCTTTACCTTCTGTGTCATTTTTATTATCAGATGAAAAGTATGTCTACATGCATATTAGAAAAAATATTGCTGACACTTAAATTAGTTTTATATAATTAAGACTCCCATCAAAACATATCATGCATAATAGGAGTTTTCAAGCTGACTTACGGAAATTTGGGGAAGGTTTTTGCTACTATTTTTGCAAAAAGAAGCAAAAATCAAGGTGAAAAATACAAGAACTCACTAGACACTTCTGTTAAAGGCAGTGATGGAAAGAGAAAGGAATATAAAATAAACATGAGAACCCAAGAACAGATGGCACTGGGGAATTCTAAGCCAGAAAATCAGAGATTTCTCTTAGAACCTTCTTGGGCGTGTGAAGGTCAAGGAGAGCAGGGGATCAAGGATGGGGCCTGCTATTCTAGGGAAAGGTATGCAGAAGTGAATCTGAAGATAAATCTCTGACAAGTCAATCTACATAAGGAGCAGGCTGCTAGGACCTCATCCAGATCAGTTACCAAACCTAGCCTCTACCATCCTAGTCATTTGGGACAGCTGAGTGACAGAGTTACATGTGATAGAAATTCTGGAAGGCAGGCTGTCCTCTGAGAGGGTTGTAGGACCAGGTACTAGGTGCCTAGTCACAGAGGTAGATTTTCAGAGGCAGACAAATTCTGTATCTGGGTGGGCACTAGAACATGAGGTATGGGACATAAGTATGGGAGTTACTTTCATCATAAATCTCAGAGGTTTTGGAGGTCACCTAGATCAACAACCATTTTACATATGAGGAATCTAAGGCCTGTAGAGTCCTTAATCATAAAACAGGATTAAGGAAACTCCTGGAATGAGATCTTGGATTGCCTGATTTCCCGGATGAGTGTTCTTTGAACAGCATGACTGCTTCTATAGGCCTGCAGGTCTGACTCTTCGCAAAGCCACTGAACTGCTTCAGCAGGGCTTTGTACATCCTCTTTACTAGAGACAGAGTTGATCTGAGAGTTGAGAGTGGGACTAAAGTTATTAATTAGGGTTAAAGGACTGTAGCTTTTAAAGTAAAACGAGTGTAAGAGTTTAATTACTTTATCACTTTGACACTCCTCCCAAGAGGTGGGTGGCCATGTTTCCATCCTTTGAATATGGGCAGCCTGACTTGTGACTACAGCAAAGTGTCACTATGTGACTTCCCAGGCTAACTCTTAAAAGGTAATACCAACTCTATGTAGTTCCTTTGGGACCTAGCTACCATGCCATGAGAGAACCCAAGCAGTCCAGGAAGGGGCTTAATATCCCTGGCTGAGGTCCCAGCTGACAGTCTGCACCTATCTTCAGGCTAAAGAACCATCTTGAAAATAGACTGTCTAGTCCCTGTTCAAATCTCCAACAGCTGATGCCACATGGAATAGAAGTGGAGTGTTCATCTCCAAACGGCAGGTCCATGAGCAAAATAAATGACTGTTGTTTTAAGCCACTAAGTTTTGGGGGTGGTTTGTCACGCTGGATGCCATGTGCTTGCTTACTTGACTGAAGTTGTCAGTGAGACCCTATATTCAAGAGAGCTTTAAAAACTGTTTAGCCTACAGCTTTCATTGTTTCTATCATTTTCTTTTCAAAACTTAAAGTTGGACTTGTGAATGACAAGTCTACCCAGACAGCGTAACAAGAAATTTACATTTGCAGATTTGTGCTTTCTGGAACCACAGTTGTTTTACTATTTTTTTGTTGTTGTTTTATCCTGAAGCCAGACTGCCCTGGGTTCAAATATTTAATCTGTCATTTATGGTGGATCTTGGATAAGTTATTTAACTTTTCCTCGTCTCAATCTACTCACCTACGAAATAGAGCCAATATCTCTCTTACAAGACTCTTTTGTGGCAGTTGTACAGGAAATTTATTTAAGGATTAGAAATTCAGTTTCTAGAGTCTGACCTGGATTTAATTCAAACATTGACACCTAAAAGGTATGCAGCATTAGGCAAGTCACTCAGCATATCTAAAACTGAACTTCCTCATTTGTAAAATGAGAACAGTATAAGTACCTACTACAGCATTGTAATTTTGTGAGGATAAAAGAAATAATTCATGTAAATTGTATAGCACAGTATGGTACATAGTAAATGCTCAAAGCATGTTAGCTATTATTTATTATTACTGGAATTAAATCAGATGATCCTTCAAAGCATACAACTATTTTCTCCTCAGATACATAGTAACACCTGCTAAAGAGTACTGTCCTTCTTCCAACTCCTTCTCAGGACCTCAGAGCTCACTGAATCCACAACAGTAAATTTACATTAGTCACAAACTTACTCAAACCTGGAAAAATTGCTTTAAAAGTGAGAAGATAGATTCAAATTCCGAATGACTTTGATAGTTGAATAAATTTTTAAAAAATGGAATGCTTAAATGGGAAATCACTGATTCAATCCGAATAAAAGTGAAGAAGAGCTAGTAGCCATAGTGGCTGAGAAGCTCCATATTAGTCAATAATATAGTACATACTGTTAGTAAAAATGCCCATACTCGAGAAGGTTTAAAATTAATGTGCCCAGCAGCTACTATAATTACTGCTTGCTAACGTATTTTATACTACTTACTATTTAAGCTCATTCTAAGAAACTGTATCAGTTTATTTAATCTTCAAGATAATCTGAGGTTGGAGAGGTTAACTGCATTATAGTTGTCTCTGGCTAATCATAAGCTAGGTTGAAGGAGCCTCACTCCCTTGAGATGAATGTTGAAATTTTTGAGAGGATTTAGAAGAGTGCAGTGAAAGTGATTCAAGGGTTTGAAAATAAAACATCTTGAGGAACAGTTTAGAAAACTGAAATTTAGTCTACAGAAGGGAAAAAAAAAGAGATGTCATTAGAACAGCACTCAGGTGAATGGAGGGTTATGTGGTTGTGTGAAGGCGGTAACCAGTTTTCACGAGGATTACCCAGAGACAGGGGCAAAGCTAATAAGGGCAAGTTTTAGCATGAGTAACATAGGTTGGATGCAAGAAATGTCTTTCCCTCACTGAGACACTACTGAGTGGAGCTAATGGAAGAGACAGAACTTTTTCTTCACTTGTTTTAAAGCATAGTTTTATTTTTAGAATGGCATTAAGTGGTGTTCTAGAGGAGATAAACAATCTCTTATTTATTTTTCTCATCTTTCTGGGTCTATGACATTAATCATTCCATGTTTTTTAAAGATTTATTTATTTATTTATTTATTTTTTACTTTTGACTGCATCAGGTCTTAGTTGAGGCATGCGGGATCTTCGCTGAGGCATGCAGGATCTTTCCTTGTGGCACGTGGTCTTCTCTCTAGCTGTGGCGTGCGGGTTTTCTCTTCTCTAATTGTGGCACGCAGGCTCCAGGGCGTCTGGTCCCTGTAGTTGTGGCATGCGGGTTCCAGAGCTCGTGGGCTCTGTAGTTTGCAGCATGCAGGCTCTCTAGTTGAGGCACACAAGCTCAGTAGTTGCAGCATGCTGGCTTAGTTGCCCCATGACATGTGAGATCTTAGTTCCCTGTCCAGGGATCGAACCTGCGTCCCCTGCATTGTAAGGTGGATTCTTTACCACTGGACCATCAGGGAAGTCCCAATCATTCCATTTTTTTAAGCAATGATAGATTATATATCTCTACTTCTAACTTTTATTTCACTGAGTTTGTGATTATTCGTTTGTCTAAGGTTTTTATTTTTCTTTTTTGCCTATTAAGTAGCAGATATCTTCTTCTGTTTGCCTGCCTTTTGGTCCTTTATTCTTGAGCAGATATGTATCTCAAATGTGTTTCCACTGACATGTACTTCAAAGGGTATTTTTAAAAATTGATGAAATCTGAATCAATCAGATTTACTACATTGTAGGAAACAAGGTCAATTGCCAAGGACGGAAGGCATTGATAGACTTAGTCCAAGTTTGCTTTTATAATTTTTTTTTACTATTTTTATTATTACTTTTACTACTTTACTATTTTTAATGTTATAATTCTTATATTCATATGATTCTTTATAGTTACTAAATAACTGTAATACATTTTTGTTAGATTGTGATAATTACTATCCCTGATGAATCACACCCCTGGCTTCTACATGTTTGTACAATCCCCTGCTATAGTGACTCTAGGCTTGGCCATGTGACTTGCTTTAGCCAACTGGATATTCATCTGTGTGATGCAAGCAGAGGCTTGAGAGATGCTTGCACATTGTGACTTGCTCTTTTGGAACATGCTGGAAAAGTTACATGGAGAAGAGCAAAAGTGCCCAGAACAAAAGTCCCAGTGGAACACCAGACACGTGAGTGAGATGGCTGTGGACCATGCATGCCCAATAGATCCCCCTCATGAGTGAACATAGGGGAGACGATTAGCAGACTCCATTCCAAAGCAGAATACTAAGTCAATAGATGGTTTTTGTTTAGACGCCTAAATTTCAGGGTGATTTGTTATACAGCAATAGGCAACTGATACACATATTGCTATTTGAAGTATGTGGGGATATCAACTCAGTGAAGCAGTTAGGGAAGATTTTGTTGTCTCAATTTTATACATGAGAAATCTATAAGGTTGCTATTAGGTTTTCTTCTGCTATGATACTTTATTAATTCCTTCAGCAGATTTAGAAGAAAAACAAAGTCTAATAATTATGTTATAATTAGGTTCTTTAGAAATTTTTTAAAATTCTAGGACAAAATATGAATCATATTTCCAAGGTCAAAGTTATTCTATTTTATATTTGAAAAAGTAGCCATATTTCTGCTAAGACATTTCTTCCTCAGTGCTGGAAAAGAGTTGTATTAGCCACCATCAGAACATACACTTAGAGGAAAAGAGAGAAAACCTGAGTGAGGGTGGTATTTATGGATGTGGAATAGCAGTTAGAGTTGAACTAAATTTACACAGAAAGTTTTGTTCACATAAGAAAATTTCACCCTCAGTCATGATCTCTTTTTTTGAGAGAATTTTGTGCTCTTCCTGCCTGCCAAATTGTATTTCACTTGCTGCTGTTTTTAAAGTAGAACATTGCTTACAATTTTATCAGCTTATTTCTAACCATAATTCACAGCTTCCTTTGAGGAAGAGGTAAAATTTTGATTCATGTTTTATTCTTTTTCATTTCCTTTTCAAGGCATGGCCTTATTATTATATCTGGGCCAACTTGGATGCTTGAAGTGACTGATTTTTGTGCAGCAGAAGGAAGTGAAGTGAATTGGTTATTTTAACTCTAAAGAGAGCAAAGGCAGTCAAGCTGCTCTTAAAGATGTAGACAGTAAATAATATGATTTGTTAGGTCCCGAGGTCTCTAGGACATCATGCTAGAATGCCTTCATTGCCTTGGCTTTTTCTCAGGTGAGGAGCACAGGCAGGAATCTCCTTGAACCTTTTCTAAATGGGATCCCATTTTTTTTTAAAGTGAAACATTTTTGGCAACTTCCTCTGCTTTCCATCGCTCTGTCTGATTTCTTGTTCAAAGTCAACTTAGTAAAAGCAATGAGAATGTCTTGTTTTCAACTTTAGTGTGCATAAGGATCACCTGGGAAGTCTATTAAAACATAGATTCTTGCTTCACTGAAAATCTTCTGACTCAGTGGATTTCCTGGGGGGTCCAGGAATCTGTTTTGTTTTGTTTTTAGAAAAGCATCCAGGTGATTCTGAAATGGCCTAAACCATAGTTTCATAAACTCAGGTATAATTATATTTTTGTTATCTTCTAATTGGTATTGGTAAGTCACACATGTGTATAAACAACATTTTAAGACCTATGATAAAGATAGTGAGAACAATTAAGTGATAAAGTTTTTTATAGTGGATACAAAACAAGCAAATGGCTAAACAGTGGATATTTTTTCCCTTGGCAAAGACAAAATGCAACAGCAAAAATTCAGGTGGTTGCTGCTCTCTCATGTCAGGAAATAGTCCAGATATGCAGTCCTCCTAAAATAAGCATTGCTTTTAGAAATGGAATTAGCAGGATTGTGTTTATGTCCATATCAGTGAGTCATTCCACATGAGGGCACAGCATGGGTGACTACTGATTAATGACAACCCATTCTAAGCAGCCACTACATTCCCATAGTGGCCTTTCAGCAATACTCATAATCTTGATGAATTAGATTTTTCTTTTTAGAAAATGAACTCAATGCTGTATTTTCATTTTCATAGCTATTAAAATAAATGTAAACTGCTAACAGGCACATTTTTGTGTACCAAGGTTAAATCAGAGGTATTGGCACTCTGTTTCTTCCCATGCTGAAGAGGTGAGAATATTTGATGGATGGATATTTGCTAATGGAAATGTGAACTGAGGAAGAAAATTTAAGCTGACTTTATGTCTCATTTATATCCTTTTTTAAAAGGTCATATTGACTGTAAAGCTTTCTTCATTCAGAAATAAGAGTGATCTGTGCAGAAATGTTTCAGCATAAAGATATATGTAAAAACAGTGCACTGGGACAAAATATTAATGATAATCCTGCTATTTTTAATGGATTTGACCATGTCATCATTTCTTTTATCCATACAATTTTTTCAGAAATATGATTAGTTCAGTTTTTTCCTTGGTCTTATAAAGAATTTAGTTATGACAGATAAACAACAATAACAAAAAATATACAGACTATTCACAACTGAACATAAGATCCTGGGACTTTGGGGAGAAGCCAGGAACACACTGATGCAGTTGTAAAAAGCCTTTATTATAGGGATGGTGCATAAAACCAGTAGGTTATATGATTTTCCAGGTGGTGCATGCAGTGTGTGAAACGAGTTGAGGACGGGATCCTTGAGAAATTAGTATTCGACAAAAGGAAAAAAAGCCTACTGCTGGAGACTTAAAAGGAATGATCAGTGAGATAGGAAAGATCTAGGTGAGACAGTATCCTGAGGGCCAAAGAGAGAAGAAAAACCCTAAAAGAGTCCATTAGATTTAACTATTAGGTGATCACTGGTGACTTTGGCAAAGGCATTTTTGGAAGAAACTTACTGTAGTGAGTTGAAAGAAAAAAAAGGAAGACAGCTAGAGTAAGCTATTATTTTGATGACAGTGAAGACAATGGTTATATATCTAGAAGAGAGAAAGGATGATAGATGGAACTGAGTCCTAGATGATATGGGGAGATCTGAGTGCTTAAATTGACAGACTAATCTTAACTGGAGGGGCAGCTTTCCTCTGAGATTAAAGGAGCTGAAGCTAAGTTTAATGTATATAATGAAAAATGCTTAGTTTTTTCTCGATAGATTACACACTTGTCAAAGAAGAAACCATGTTAAATTAGAATATCAACATGCTCAGGGTACAGGTAGGGTGCAATTATCCCTTGTACATAATTAATGACCGAAAATGGGGAATTATAATGAGCCAATTACTTTAAAGAGCTAAGATAAGTCATTGGTCTGAGGAAATGAGTGGACAGAGATATGTCCATTGTGATAGCCACAATTCTGTGATGTGTGGAGAGGGGAAGCCATTTGTCACAGAACAAATGTAGAATGTCCTTACATTTTCTTCCTTTGATTTTCAATAATAAGCTCTATCAAAAGTTCTGCAATTATAAAACTATTGCTGTAACATCTACAATATTTCTTAGTTTATAAATTCTCTCTTGGACTAAAATTTATTTTCAGAAAGATGTCTGAAGTTTGGATATAAGCATTTGTTTGTTTAGCTAGCTATTTCTTTCTCTCTCTTATTTTCTCTAGAGAGAATTTTAGGACTTTAATATGAGGAAAGTTGGATATTGAGTCTCCATGCGGTAAATGTTTGAATGTCTGATTGAAATAACACAAACCTGCCCTGTAGCAAAAAGGACACATTAATTTAACTACTGCCATTATCACATTCAAGCAGAACTGTGAGCACATAATGGTCAGGGATTCAGTGGCATTTTTTTCTTGCATTTTTGCCAGAAACAAACACCTGGAATGTTGCCTAATGAACCCAGCTACTCTCCAACTGTTTTGTCCTGGACTTATTCCCATTTGCTATGTAACTGTGGATAGGGATTCTAAAGAAAACAGGTATTTGTGACCCTAGGTCATAAGAATCAGTATAATTTTGACTTAGTGACTTGGGCTGTGTAACATTTGAGAGAGCAAATAGGAAAATATTTTCTATTTATTTAGAGAAAAATGGTCTGATATTGGTTATGAATAAGTTTACTAGAAGCCATTCTTTTTTGCGAGTGTAATTATAATTATATGAAACCTGGTTAATCAGGCTAACTGGGGAGAACTCCAGTTTGAATCTGAATTTTAGAACATTTAAAGCAAATGTGATTTTGTTACTTGCAAATGAACATTGCATTTAGTATTAGACTGAAAGTGTTTTCTAAGGGTAAGCTTTAAGAAACTTCCTGTATTATAAAATGATTATAATTTTATCAGTAAATTATCTGTGAATAGTTGTTTCTAGAAAGACTGATACTACTTTAAAAGAATTTATAATCTTAGTGCCTTGCAAAATCCATTCTGAGTCTAACCCAAAACATTGGATTGGTCTATGAAAGGAGAATAATAATGTCCTTTATGGTCTGTGGATGGGTTGGGACTGGCAATGTTATAAACATGTGCAGTACATATTTATGTACATTGCAACAGCTTCCAACAATGAACTTAGACATTGAATCATTTTTAAGTCATCACAAAGATATCCATGCTTATTTTTCTGCCATTCTAACATCACGTTTAAAAAATAATAATTTATGCCCAATAGAACTGCATTTTTCTTGTTTCAGAGAATACAGATATCAGAACTTCTGTGTTATAAAAAATTCATGTGTGTCTATTAATCATATGCTTTCATGGTATGAGTAGAAACATAATGTAAGTATATATTTGGAGTATCACAATACTTTATTCAACAAGTAATCACTTGATGTTTATTATAGGCAGTTCATTATGCTTTAATTTTAATTATACCATTTTAAGTGGATAATGGTTAACTTGCCAGGTGACTCTGACAACTGTCCAGGCACATTTTAATCACCATTGAAGATAATAATAGACAGCTTTTCATTTGTATGACAAGTTTTATTTGTTTGAGGAAATTAGGATAAATATTAACAAACACCCACTATTATATGCTCTTGTAATAGTCTTGTATCCCTTCACCTCTGCCACCTTTTTCCTTTTCTTTCTGTTTTTTGTTTATTACTATTATTATTATTATTATTTTAGTTGTTCATCCCAACTATTCTGCTTAAGGCAAGAGCCATGTCTGCTTGGTTTATCACTACGTCACTGCTGTCTAGCCCAGTTTCTTGCACAGGGCATAGGTTCTGTAATATTTGTTGGATGAATGTATTCCCATTTTATCAAAGAATGAATTACAGAGAAATCAAAATATGTGCTCAAATTTACAGAGACAGAACCAGAATCTATTTCTTATATTTCTGGTTCTTATTTCCCCCCCCACCCCATTGGGCCATATCCATGCTGTTTGCCTAAAATTGTAACCAATAAAATTGGAGCTCCAATACATATGGAGCTCAGTGACTGATCTTCAATTGTTGAAGAAGTCTCACAGAAAAAAGTGATATTATTTGTCATCTCAACTGAGAGAAAATTGAGGAAAATGATTCAATTCTAGCATTGGAAATATGAAAGGGTACATAAGGAAGGTCTTCCTGGTAGTGTCTTAGTGTAAACTTTGGAATTGGTTTGAGTGGATTCTTGAAAACTTTCCTTTTATAGACATCATTAATTGCAATTAATGCTCATCTATCCTAAATGATGGGGAAGTAATGCCATTGAGCTCTGAGCTTAGCTACAAAACCCCCTACATAAACAATACTCAAGCAATATCAGTATTGGTTTATAAATCTTTCTGTAACACAAGTCTTAATTTGTATGATGATAGCAGCCAGATCTTGAAGACATTTTTTTAAGCATGAAAGACAAATACTGGACAAAATCATTTCCTCTTCTATAAACTTGTATAAGTTGTTTTATTTGAAGTTATTGAGTCTTGTACATTCTTTAAAGCTGAAAATATTAATTTAGTACTTTTTATTTCTAAAGGTAGATCCAAATAGATATTTCTTCAGTGATCGATGAAATCAGGAAGTCATTTATATCTTGTAACAAATGTTCATAATTCTCCAGCCAGTAGGAGTTCTAGGGGGAATAAAAGCCAGTCAAATAGAAAACTCCAAAAAAAAAAAAAAAATCACTGTTGGATGTCTGTAGTACAGTGTTGCTGAAATTCTCATCATTTGTTTAAAAGATCATGATCTGTAAATGTATGTCTCCATGGCTCTTAGACAAATTGAAAATCTCTAAAGGAGTCTTGCAGCCAGAAATGAACAGTTGGTTAATCAGGGAAAGGTTTTGGCCCTCCAGTCTAAATATTGGTTGAACTCATTTTCCTTTGATAAGGGACAAAAATTTAGATCAGGGCAATTTTTATGAATTATAGTCCTCATTCAATACAGGAGCTAACTTGCAGTGCCTGTTGCATTTAGAAGAGAAGATATTACAGTTTGGGGAATTATCCAACCCCTAGCACATACGCTTTATTTCCTTATTTTGTTTTTGCCCAGAATATCTTTCAAAATTCTCTTCCTGTTGGAAAAGAAGATTTTATTTTATAATTTTGTCTTAACATTGCTTTAAGAATCTGCTTGAGTAAGAGTCATCTTTTAATTTAGTTTGTTCAAAAATTCCAACACTCTCCTTAGGTATACTGACACTTCTGCCAAAACCTCACAAATAGACTCAAGGGAGATGAAAGCTGATCCACACTGGTTTCAAAGCAGAATTTTGATGCATCCGAAATTGAATTGTGCTTCAATTAAAACAGATGATCAACAATTGGGCAATTATTATCATAAGGAAATTACTAATGAATGAGGCTTTAGATAAGGCTTATAAGAAATGAAAATTCATTGTTTAACAAATTCCAGCCTTTTCCCATTATATAATATAGGATAACCAAATAAAATACAGTACCCACAGATGTCAAAGAGAAACATTTCGGGGTTTTAATACGTGTAGCTTTGTATCACATAGAGTGCCTAACAGTGTATATCCTGATTTTAACTATTTAACTTCCTCCCCCATAAAAAATATTCTTCCTTCTTTTGCATTCCTTAATGCTTTCTCTAGAATCATTATCACCAATTTTCTTAAGCTACAAAACGTAGCATCACCATGAACTTCTTCCTTTGTGTCATTCTCCAGAGTCAATGGTATACACATCAGAATAAGTTTATTTCTAGAGTGATTTTTAAATGCAATCCTTCAATATTTCAACAGTTTTCACCCTGTTTTAGGCCCCAATCATAACTTTTACCCTGTAATCCATCTATTACACTGTTACTTGGTGATTTTCTCATAACATAACTAACTGATTATGTTCCTTTTTAGGAAAAACAACACAAAACAATAAAAATAGTAGAGGTAAATTTCTTAGTATGGAATTTATGCTTTATGACTTTCTAAACACATTTTCCAAACTCTTGATTTTCTCCTAATTTAACTATATCCAGGCCATAGGGTACTGATCCCTGAGAGAAGGAAGGTGAGTTCTACCATTGCCCCAGATGATTCCCTGGAGATAGTTTCCAGGCCACAGGCAAGGAGTAAGAATTCAAAAAGAACCCAATAATCTCTTTCAGTAGAGGATACAGAGTCTAATGTGTGGGGATGTCAGGGCTGCTGTAATTTGCAGAGCAAAATATGAAAGAGGGTGGAACTGCACAGATTGTCTCAGACATATGCAAAGGAGCTTCTTTCAATTTTTGGTTGAGTACTCATTTGCATATGCAGGGAAAGAACTACTGGAAAGTGGAAGGTGGAACAATCCCAAAGGTCACATAGGACTGGGCATAGCTCATGCTCCAACAATGAAGAATGGAAAGACCTAATACACAGGGAATTCAGTAGAATCACCAAAAATCACAAAGAAGTAGGATAATACAGCCCAATAATCAGGGGGAAAAAATCAGTGAAACATAACGAAATAAATAAGTGAAAATTAAGTCATAAGAAAGTAAAAAGGATAACCCACATATTTAAATAAAATATTTGCAAACTAAATATCTGATAAGGGACTGGCATCCATGATACATAGAGAACTCTTACAACTCAGTAACAAAAAGGATAAATAAATTTATTGATGGGCACAGGATCTGAATAGACATTTCTCCAAAGAAGATTTACAAATGGCCAATAAGCACACCAAAAGATGTTCAATGTCATCAGTCATTAGGGAAATCCAAATCAAAACCACAATGAGATAACCACTCTACATCTATTAGGATGTCTGTAATAGAAAAAATGGACAATAACAAGTATTGATGAGGAGACTGGAGAAATTGGAACCTTCATACATTGTTGGTGAGAATGTAAAATGTAGCCACTTTGAAAAAGAGTTTGGTACTTCCTCAACTGGTTAAACACAGAGTTACTATATAACTTAGCAGTTTCACTCCTAGCTATATACCCAAGAGAACTGAAAACATTTGTCTACACAAAAATGGAGACATGAGTGTTTATAGCAGCATTATTCATAATAAACAAAAAGTGGAAACAACCCAGATGCCCATCAACTGATGGAAGGCTAAATAAAATGTGGTATGATTTGGTCATAGAAATGAGTGAAGTACTGATATGTGCTGCAACATGGATGAACTGTGAACACTTTATGCTAAGTGAAAGAAGCCATATACAAAACACCAGGAGAGCTTCAAGATGGCGGAGGGATAAGACATGGAGATCACCTTCCTCCCCACAAATCATCAGAAATACATCTACATGTGGAACAACTCCTACAGAACACCTACTGAATGTTGGCAGAAGACCTCAGACTTCCCAGAAGACAAGAAACTCCCCACGTACCTGGGTAGGGCAAAAGAAAAAACAGAGACAAAAGAATAGGGGGCTTCCCTGGTGGCGCAATGGTTGGGAGTCTGCCTGCCAATGCAGGGGACACGGGTTCGAGCCCTGGTCTGGGAGAATCCCACATGCCGCGGAGCAACTGGGCCCGTGAGCCACAATTACTGAGCCTGCGCGTCTGGAGCCTGTGCTCCACAACAAGAGAGGCCACGATAGTGAGAGGCCCGCGCACTGTGATGAAGAGTGGCCCCCGCTTGCTGCAACTAGAGAAAGCCCTCGCACAGAAACGAAGACCCAACACAGCCATAAATAAATAAAAATAAATAAATTTAAAAAAAAAAAAAAGAATAGGAATGGGATCTGCACCTCTGAGAGGGAGCTGTGAAGGAGGAAAAGTTTCCACAGAATAGGAAGCCCCTTCACTGGTGAAGACGGGGTGGGCGGGAGGGAAGCTTTGGAGCCATGGAGGAGAGCGCAGCAACAGGGGTGCAGAGGGCAAAGCGGAGAGATGCCCGCACAGAGGATCAGTGCCGACCAGCTCTCACCAGCTTGAGAGGCTTGTCTGCTCACCTGCTGGGGTGGGCGGGGGCTGGGAGGTGAGGCTCAGGCTTCGGAGGTCAGACCCCAGGGAGAGGACTGGGGTTGGCTGCGTGAACACAGCCTGAAGGGGGCTAGTGTGCCACAGCTAGCCAGGAGGGAGTACGGGAAAAAGTCTGGAACTGCCTAAGAGGCAAGAGACCATTGTTTCGGGGTGCTCGAGGAGACGGGTTTCAGAGCACCGCCCAAACGAGCAACAGAGACAGGCGCCAGCCGCAGCTATCATCACGGACCCCAGAGACCGGCATGAGACAGTAAGGCTGCTGCTGCAGCCACCAAGAAGCCTGTGTGCAAGCACAGGTCACTATCCACACCTCCCCTCCCAGGAACCTGTGCAGCAAGCCACTGCCAGGGTACCGTGAATCAGGGACAACTTCCCTGGGAGAACACAACGGCATGCCTCAGGCTGTTGCAACGTCATGCCAGACTCTGTCACCACAGGCTCGCCCCGCATTCTGTACCCCTCCCTTCCCTGGCCTGAATGAGCCGAAGCCCCCTAATCAGCCGATCCTTTAACCCCGTCTTGTCTGACTGAAGAACAGACACCCTCAAGTGACCCACACGCAGAGGCGGGGCCAAATCCAAAGCTGAACCCCAGGAGCTGTGCGAACAAAGAAGAGAGGGAAATTTCTCCCAGCAGCCTCAGGAGCAGCGGATTAAATCTCCACAATCAACTTGATGTACCCTGCATCTGTGGAATACCCGAATAGACAACTAATCATCCCAAAATTGAGGTGGTGGATTTTGGGAGCAACTGTAGAATTGGGGGTTGCTTTCTGCATCTAATTTGTTTCTGGTTTTATGTTTATCTTAGTTTAGTATTTAGAGTTTTTTTTTTTTTATTTAAAAAATTTATTTATTTATTTATTTATTTATCTGGCTGTGTTGGGTCTTCGTTTCTGTGCGAGGGCTTTCTCTAGTTGTGGCAAGCGGGGGCCACTCTTCACCGTGGTGCACGGGCCTCTCACTATCACGGCTTCTCTTGTTGCGGAGCACAGGCTCCAGATGCACAGGCTCAGTAGTTGTGGCTCACGGACCTAGTTGCTCCGCGGCATGTGGGATCGTCCCAGTCCAGGGCTCGAACTCATGGCCCCTGCATTGGCAGGCAGACTCTCAACCACTGCGCCACCAGGGAAGCCCTAGAGTTTATTATCATTGGTAGATTTGTTTATTGATTTGGTTGCTCTCTTCCTTTTATATATATATACATATATATATATTTTTTCTCCTTATTCTCTTTTTGTGAGTGTGTATATGTATGCTTCTTTGTGTGATTTTGTCTGCATAGCTTTGCTTTTACCATTTGTCCTAGGGTTCTGTCTGTCCTTTTTTTTTTTTAGGATAGATTTTAGCTCTTGTTATCATTGGTGGATTTGTTTTTTGGTTTGATTGCTTTCTTCTTTCTTTCTTGTTTTATTACTTTTTAATTTTTTTAGTTTTAATAATTTGTTTTATTTTTTATTTTAATTATTTTATTTTATTTACTTTTTTCTTTCTTTCTTTTTTTCTCCGTTTCCTTCTGGGCTGTGTGGCTGACAGGATCTTGGTGCTCTGGCTGGGTGTCAGGACTGAGGCTCCAAAATGGGAGAGCCGAGTTCAGGACATTGGTCCACCAGAGATCTCCTGGCTCCACGTAATATCAAACAGCGAAAGCTCTCCCAGAGATCTCCATTTCAACGATAAGACCCAGCTCTACTCAACAACCAGCAAGCTACAGTGCTGGACACCCCATGCCAAGCTACTAGCAAGACAGGAACACAACCCCACCCATTAGCAGAGAGGCTGCCTAAAATCATAATAAGGTCACAGACAGCCCAAAACACACCACCGGATGTGGTCGTGCCCACCAGAAAGACAAGATCGAGTCTCATCCACCAGAACACAGGCACCACTCCCCTCCACCAGAAAGCCTACACAACCCACTGAACCAACCTTACCCACTGGGGGCAGACACCTAAAACAATGGGAACTACGAACCTGCAGCTTGCAAAAAGGAGACACAAACACAGTAAGTTAAGCAAAATGAGAAGACAGAGAAATACACAGCAGATGAAGGAACAAGGTAAAAACCCACCAGACCAAACAAATGAAGAGGAAATAGGAAGTCTACCTGAAGAAGAATTCAGAGTAATGATAGTAAAGATGATCCAAAATCTTAGAAATAGAATGGAGAAAATACAAGAAACGTTTAACAAGGACCCAAAAGAACTAAAGAGCAAACAAACAATGATGAACAACAAAATAAATGAAATTAAAAATTCTCTAGAAGGAATCAATAGCAGAATAACTGAGACAGAAGAATGGATAAGTGACCTGCAAGATAAAATAGCAGAAATAACTACTGCGGAGCAGAATAAAGAAAAAAGAATGAAAAGGATTGAGGACAGTCTCAGAGATTTCTGGGACAACACTAAATGCACCAACATTCTAATTATAGGGGTCCCAGAAGAAGAAGAGAAAAAAAACGGACCAAGAAAACATTTGAAGAGATTACAGTTGAAAACTTCTCTAATATGAGAAAGGAAATAGTCAGTCAAGTCCAGGAAGTGCAGAGAGTCCCATACAGGATAAAGCCAAAGAAAAACACACGAAGACACATATTAATCAAGCTATCAAAAATTAAATACAAAGAAAAGATATTAAAGGCAGCAAGGTAAAAGCAACAAATAACATACAAGGGAATCCCCATAAGGTTAACAGCTGATCTTGCAGGAGAAACTCTGCAAGCCAGAAGGGAGTGGCAGGACATATTTAAAGTGATGAAAGGGAAAAAGCCACAACGAAGATTACGCTACCCACCAAGGATCTCATTCAGATTTGACGGAGATATTAAAACCTTTACAGACAAGCAAAAGCTAAGAGAATTCAGCAGCACCAAGCCAGCTTTACAACAAATGCTAAAGGAACTTCTCTAGGCAGGAAACACAAGAGAAGGAAAAGAGTTACAATAACAAACCCAAAACAATTAAGAAAATGGTAATAGGAACATACATATCAATAAATACCTTAAATATAAATGGATTAAATGCTCCAACCAAAAGACACAGACTGGCTGAATGTATACAAAAGCAAGACCCATATATGTGCTGTCTACAAGAGACCCACTTCAGACCTAGAGACACATACAGACTGAAAGTGAGGGGATGGAAAAAGATATTCCATGCAAATGGAAATCAAAAGAAAGCTGGAGTAGCAATTCTCATATCAGAGAAAATAGACTTTAAAATAAACACTATTACAGGAGACAAAGAAGGACACTACATAATGATCAAGGGATCAATCCAAGAAGAAGACATAACAACTGTAAATATTTATGCACCCAACATAGGAGCACCTCAATACATAAGGCAAATGCTAGCAGCCGTAAAAGGGGAAATCGACAGTAACACAATCATGGTAGGGGACTTTAACACCCCACTTTGACCAATTGACAGATCATCCAAAATGAAAATAAATAAGGAAAAAAAAGGTGTAAATGACACATTAAAAAAGATGGACTTAATTGATATTTATAGAACATTCCATCCAAAACAACAGAATGCACTTTCTTCTCAAGTGCTCATGGAACATTCTCTAGGATAGATCATATCTTGGGTCACAAATCAAGCCTTGGTAAATTTAATAAAATTGAAATCGAATCAAGTACCTTTTCCGACCACTACTCTATGAGACTAGATATCAAATACTGGAAAAAAACTTTAAAGAACAGAAACACATGGAGGCTAAACATTACACTACTGAATAACCAAGAGATCACTGAAGAAATCAAAGAGGAAATTAAAAAATATCTAGAAACAAATGACAATGAAAACACGATGACCCAAAACCTAAGGGATGCAGCAAAAGCAGTGCTAAGAGGGAAGTTTATAGCAATACAATCTTACATCAAGAAACAACACATATATGAAATAAATAACATAACCTTACACCTAAAGCAATTAGAGAAAGAAGAACTAAAAAAATCCCAAAGTTAGCAGAAGGAAAGAAATCATAAAAATCAGACCAGAAATAAATGAAAAAGAAATGAAGAAAACAATAGCAAATATCAATAAAACCAAAAGCTCGTTCTTTGAGAAGATAAACAAAATTGATAAACTATTAACCTGAGTTATCAAGAAAATAAGGGAGAAGACTCAGATCAATAGAATTAGAAATGAAAAAGGAGAAGTAACAACTGACAGTGCAGAAATACAAAGGATTATGAGAGATTACTACAAGCAACTATATGCCAATAAAATGGACAATCTGGAAGAAATGGACAAATTTTTAGAAAAGCACAACCTTCTGAGACTGAACCAGGAAGAAATAGAAAATATAAACAGTCCAATCACAAGTACTGAAATCGAAACTGTGTTTAAAAATCTTCCAACAAACAAAAGCCCAGGACCAGATGACTTCAGAGGCGAATTCTATCAAACATTTAGAGAACCACAGCCAACATCGTTCTCAATGGTGAAAAACTGAAACTGTTTCCCCTAAGATCAGGAACAAAACAAGGTTGCCCACCCTCACCAGTATTATTCAACATAGTTTTGGAAGTTTTTGCCACAACAATCAGAGAAGAAAAAGAAAAAAAGGAATCAAATTGGAAAAGAAGAAGTAAAACTGTCACTGTTTGCAGATGACATGATACTATACATAGAGAATCCTAAAGTTGCTACCAGAAAACTACTAGAGCTAATCAATGAATTTGGTAAAGTAGCAGGATACAAAATTAATGCACAGAAATCTCTTGCATTCCTATACACTAATGATGAAAAATCTGAAAGAGAAATTAAAGAAACACTCCCATTTACCACTGCAACATAAAGAATAAAATACCTAGGAATAAACCTACTCAAAGAGAGAAAAAACCTTTATGCAGACAACTATGACATTGATGAAAGAAATTAAAGATGATACAAACAGATGGAGAGATATATACCATGTTCTTGAATTGGAAGAATCAACATTGTGAAAATGATTATACTACCCAAAGCAATCTATGGATTCAATGCAATCCCTATCAAGCTACCAATGGCATTTTTCACAGAACTAGAACAAAAAATTTCACAATTTGTATGGAAACACAAAAGACCCGAATAGCCAAAGCAATCTTGAGAAAGAAGAACAGAGCTGGAGGAATCAGGCTCCCTGACTTCTGACTATAGTACAAAGCTACAGTAATCAAGACAGTATGGTACTGGCACAAAAACAGAAATATAGATCAATGGAACAGGATAGAAAGCCCAGAGATAAACCCATGCACATATGGTCACCTTATCTTTGATAAAGGAGGCAAGAATATGCAGTGGAGAAAAGACAGCCTCTTCAATAAGTGGTGCTGGGAAAACTGCTGGGACAACTACATGGAAAACAATGAAATTATAACACTCCCTAACACCATACACAAGAATAAACTGAAAATGGATTAAAGACCTGAATGTAAGGCCAGACACCATCAGACTCTTAGAGGAAAACATAGGCAGAACACTCTATGACATAAATCACAGCAAGATCCTTTTTGACCCACCTCCTAGAGAAATGGAAATAAAAACAAAAATATACAAATGGACCTGATGAAACTTAAAAGGTTTTGCACAGCAAAGGAAACTATAAGCAAGATGAAAAGAGAACCCTCAGAATGGGAGAAAATATTTGCAAAGGAAGCAAATGACTAAGGATTAATCTCCAAAATATACAAGCAGCTCATGCAGCTCAATATCAAAAAAACAAACAACCCAATCCAAAAATGGACAGAAGACCTAAATAGACATTTCTCCAAAGAAGATATACAGATAGCCAACAAACACATGAAAGGATGCTCAACCTCACTAATCATTAGAGAAATGCAAATCAAAACTACAATGAGGTATCACCTCACACCAGTCAGAATGGTCATCATCAAAAAAAATCTACAAACAATAAATGCTGGAGAGGATGTGGAGAAAAGGGAACCCTCTTGCACTGTTGGTGGGAATGTAAATTGATACAGCCACTATGGAGAACAGTATGGAGGTTCCTTAACTAAAAATAAACTACTAGATAACCTAGCAATCCCAGTACTGGGCATATACCCTGAGAAAACCATAATTCTAAAAGAGTCATGTACGACAATGTTCATTGCACCTCTATTTACAATAGCCAGGACATTGAAGCATCCATGGACATGGAAGTGTCCATGGACATATGAATGGATAAAGAAGATGTGGCACATATATACAATGGAATAGTACTCAGTCATAAAAGGAAACAAAATTGAGTTATTTGTAATGAGGTGGATGGACCTAGAGTCTGTCATACAGAGTGAAGTAAGTCAGAAAGAGAAAAAGAAATACAGTATGCTTACAGATATATATGGAATGCAAAAAAAAAGAAAATGGTTCTGAAGAACCTAGGGGTAGGACAGGATTAAAGGCACAGACATAGAGAATGGAGTTGAGGACACGGAGAGGGAGAAAGTTAAGCTGGGACGAAGTTGGAGAGTGGCATGGACATATATACACACTACCAAATGTAAAATAGATAGCTAGTGGGAAGCAGCTGCACAGCACAGGGATATCAGCTCGGTACTTTGTGACCACCTAGAGGGGTGGAATAAAGAGGTTGGGAGGGAGACTCAAGAGGGAGGAGATATGGGGATATATATATAGATATATATATATATATATGTGTGTGTTATGCTGATTTACTTTGTTATAAAGCAGAAACTAACCCACCATTGTTAAGCAATTATACTCCAATAAATATGTTAAATAAAAAGCAAACACCATAAATATATTGTATGATCTATTTATACAAAATGTCCCGAATAGGTAAATCCATAGAGACAAAAATTAGATTAGTAGTTGTCATCTGACTGAGCGGAAGATGAAATGGGAAATGTTTGCTAATGAGTATGGAATTTCTTTGTGGAGTGATAAAAATGTCCTAAAATTAGATAATGGTTATGGTTGCACACTGTGTAAATATACTAAATACTATTGAACTGTACACTTCAAATAGTGAATTGTATTAGTTGTGAATTATTTACATAAAATTATCATTGAAAATAAATTTATAGTATGAATAGCCCAAAATTTATTAAAGAAATTAAATTTATACCTAAAAAAATCTTTCTATCAAAACATTCCAGACCCAGATACCCTCACTGATAGAGCCTATAAATCATTTTAGGAAGAAAGAGTATCAATTCTTCAAGAACTTTTCTGGAAAATAGAAGAGGAGGCAATGTTCCCCACTTCATTTTATGAGGCCAGTTTTATCCAGATTCAAAATAAAAGACATTACAAAATAAGAAAACTACAGATCAATATCTCTGGTGAAGAATCATTATAAAATATCGGAAAATTGGATTTAACAATATATTAAAAATATATATGCTGACCAACTGAGATTTACCCCAAGAATGCAAAGTAGTTTTAACATTTGAAAATGAAACAATGTAATTCACCTTATTAACAAACTGACAAAGGAAAATGATATAATTTTCACAATAGATGAAAAAAAAAAAGCAATGACAATTCATGATAAAGATTTTCCCCAAATTAGGGATAAAAGAGAATATCCTCAATCAGTTAAAGTGCATATAAGAAAATTCTACAGCTAATATCACTCTTTCTGGTGAAAACATGAATGCTTTCCACTCAGATGGGGAACAGTTCCCTTTTACCATTTCAGTTCAATAGTTTACCACTTTGGGAGAGGGCTGAGTATTGAACCACTTGATTTAGCCTCTGGGGGAGAGCAGTAGAGAGCTCTACTGCCATGTTTTGCTTCCTTCTTAATATTTTTGCTCATCCCTCTCTTGTGTACCGTTTAAAAGAATGAGTCATATTGTGCAATTGGAAACATGTAGGATATCTTTGTTTGCCTCTCACGTCCTCTTCCCGACCTCCCCCTCCTAGAGATGTCTTCAATGGGCTCCTTCCTTGCTCTTTGTATCCCAGTAGGGTTCAGCCAGTTGGAAGTATTGGCAAGAGACCAGAAGAAGGCCAGAAGTCTCCGTATTTCCCTCCTTGCTGGACCTTAATTTGGTAATAGCTGTATCCCTTGACCAAAGGTTTCTCCCCTGTAGCTGCAGCTCTCCCTGACACTGTCCCTTCATTTGTCTTCAGGCCTAGGGATAGTAACCACTTTCTGCTGTTGCCAGCTTCAGGTGATTCAGCATCCTTCACGGATTTCCTGAACCTTTCCCACAACTGTATAAATAGCCCCCCATTCCTGCATTAAATGATCCTCAATTATCCAATTTTGAATGGTCCATCTAACTGATACAGAGAGAAATTAAGATATCACCTAGTTCAAATGCAGAGGTACTAATTACAATTCAAATACATCTGGCTCTGATGTTAGCTTTGCTACTATTCATGCGAAAATGTGACTAAAGAGAGGACGATATCACCGGTATGTTCATCCCATGGCTTTCCCCAACTCACTGGCTGAAGGTGTTTCTGGGGTCAGTACAGTCTTAGGGTTCTGCTTTGCCCCTTGCCCTCCCTACTTATTTACTATTTGTAGAATTAATGCTCCTGAGCTAGGAATAGAGCTGATTCACTTGGCTTATATGTGCTGTCTTTCTACATACGGAATGATTACTGACTTGGTCCTAATGGTCCCTGTACAAGTGAAATGTGGTTGTACCTAGGAGTACATTTGAAAAATTGAATAGCATCTGCATTCAGTTTTTAGCAGCTAGGTTATTTTTGCTCATTATGATCAAGTTGAACTTCATAGAATCAATGGGTTTCCTTAACACTACTTTAATTATGATGAAATATATTGTCCTTGGGGTTAAAATTTGTCTTTACATTTTAGCTGATTGTGGGAATGTATATTTTAAAGAAAATCTAATGAATAATCAATCATAATCACTGTAATATAAACACTAGAAATATCCTTTCCCCCATTCATCTGGGAGAGCAACTAATTTATTATAGATGAATTAGAAAAATGTCAATTTAAATTAGTTTTCTCCACATGTATCTTGAAAAGAGTACATATAATCTTTTTTTCTACGTTATACTAGAACTAGGTCTACTGAGTATTATTCTGAGGATTATTGAAGGAACCAGGTGAATATCAAATCCAGTGCTTATACTTTTTCATCTTGACTTGCTTTTGCAGTCTGGTGTTTTACTCATTTATCTATCAATTCTTATAGTATCCAGAACATGCATTACATAGACTGAATTTTGTAATTATCACTTGATTATTAAAGCCCATTAACTTTCCAGGTTTAGTATCTATTTCGCTCATATATAAGGCCTAGACTATATTTTTTGGTACTAAATTTCAAAATTATATCAGATTTAGTAAAATCTGAAAGGAAAAATTTTCCATTTTATGTAAGAATACTCATATGAAAATCCAACTGCTAAATGGTAGAAATTTTGTATACAGTCTACACATGAGTGGTAGGGGTCATGCTAAGATATTTACAATTTCAGAACCCTTAACGAAACCATCTATGATAAATGAAAATAAAAATCCTTGGTTACAGGTAGCTAACTATTAAAAGAAGAATTATTAAGCTTTTTGGTGTCTGGATAAAAGTGAGGTGTATAATACATTTGATAAAGACTACAGTCAATCTTGTAGTAACTTTATTCATTTTCTTTAATAATTCAGAATTTACAGTGATTCAGGATTCAAAACAACCTCACATGCTAATTCATCAACTAGAGATTCAATGTGAGAGGGAGTCAGTAAGGAATGAACGAGAGCAATGCCGAGCAGCAGTGATAATGCAGTGGCAGGAAGCATGGATTAACAGGGGAGCTCTCATTAAATTTATGTTACATTTCTTCAGCAGTGTTGCAGAATCATTTAATTTGATTTAATAAGCCTATTTTAGAACATTCAATGTATCACTTCACTTTGTGAAGAATTATTAATTGTATAATAAAAATATACCATATAACGCTTTTATTTTGCGTTGAGAATTTGCTTCCCTTGTATAATTTGATTCTCTTAACATCTCAGAGACAGGACGGGGAGAAAAAGCAAGGGTGAAAACCAAGGTTTCTTCTCAAAACTTGTAATTTTGCTAATAATAATAACTATCTGTTTCACCTTAACATAGGATGTTTCCTTGGTCAAATGCCACTGGCAGAATTTTGTTTTGTTCCAATGCTTTTGTAATAAAAATTGGCAAGCATAAAAAAATTGAAGCAATTTCACAGTGAGCATCCATGTATCCACCACCTCCCTTCTGCCATTAACAATATATTATACTTGGTTTGTCACATATCTATCCATTTATCCAACCCAATGTCTATCCATCAATCTGCTTATTTTTGATACATTTCAAGGTAGATTACAGACACTTACACATCCGACTAAATATTTCAGTTGCATTTGATTTTTAAATAGAAATAGCTAATATTTGTTGAGCATATATTTTAGACCAAGCACTAGGCTAACAATGTTACTTGCAGTATCTCAACGGTACTCCCAACAAAGCTATGAGGAAGGTATTGCTTTTATTAAATCAACTTTCCAGGTGAAAATACAGAGCCTTAGCAGGGAGACATAATTTTCCCAATGTTTTGCTTAGTTGTAGAGGTTGATTGACTTGCAAGGTTGATTAGAAAACTTATACAAGTTGATTAGTAAACTTTCTGAGATTATATCTTTGCGGTAGGGCTGGAATTTGAACCTAGAGAGTCTTGATTCCAGAACCAGGGCTTCTGTATTAGTTTTTTATTGCTGCTGTAACAACTGACCACAATCCTAGCAATCTTAAAACAACATCTATTTATTATCTCACAGATTCATGGGTCAGAAATCTGTGTAGAGCATACCTCATCTGGGTCCATTGTTCAAGATCTCTCAAGGCTGAAATCAAAATGTCACCTGGGCTGGTTACTTATCTGGAGGCTCTGCAGGAGATTCTGTCTCATTCACGTGTTGGCCAAATTAAGTTCCATGCAGTTGTAGAACTGAGGTTTTCCTTTCTTTACTGGCTGTCAGTCAGGACCATTTTTGCTCCTAGAGGCTGGCTGACTTCCTTAAACTTTCTATATAGCCCCACTCCAGCAATGATGAGTTGAGTTTCTTTCACGCTTTGAATATCCCTTACTTTTCTTCTACTTCATCTCTCTACCTCCAGCCAGAGAAAGCTCTGTGCTTTTAATGACTCATTTGATTAGATTGGATCCACTCAGATAATCCAGAATAATCTCTGTATTTTAGTGTCTATAACCTTAATTACATTTGCAAAGTCCCTGTTGTTATGTAAGGTAACATATTCACAAGTCGGAAGACACTGAGGAGTTCATTCTGCCTGCTACAATCACAGTTACATGCCATTGCTTTCAGAAGTCCTCTATTTTGAAAAAGAGATCCTGATTATCCAAAAATTTTACTAAGAGTGAACTATAAAGAATGTAATTAATATTTGAGGAGAAGATCTGTGAGAAATTATTATAATGTTTACATTTACCTTTTGATTTCTGCATATATGTTGAAAACCGAATATACCAAGATATCAATAAAAATTTTGGTAATCTTCCTTGTAAAATACTCCCTTCCATAGGCTATGAGTCATTTTGTATTTATTTGAGGCATTCTAGCTGACTTGTTGCATTGCACATCTGAAAATTTATAATCATCTAGTCTTGTTTATTTTGGTGGAAGTATACACAGTACCACAGCTGCTCTGAAGCCTGAGGTCTTTTCTCAACATATGTTTATTCTAGTTATATCCTGAAGGGTATTCTACACATAATTGCATTGGTGCATCCAAGCAGCAATAATTTAGAAGGCACAACAGAGGGAAATGATTTTATCTGTGAATGGAAGATATTGGTCGTTCATTCAGAATTGCCAATGAACTAAAGTGGATTCTAGGGTGAACTAAATCTGAGCTTCCCTATGTGGCTTTCTTACCTCACTTTACCTGCCCAGCATATGCATTGTTTTTTATTAGTAGGAGATCTTTCACAAGATATGAAAATCCCTATATGATTTTAAAAGTGAAAGTATCCAAGTCAAATAAAAAATTCTTGCCTTCACAAATATGGATAGCATATGCTTTCATTATCCACATCGATGCAGATGAATTAGTTCTTCCCACATCCTTACAATAATTTCTTGTTGATGGTTTTATCGCTTTCTATGTTATAATAATCTCTGTAAGCTCATTTAAGTCATGACTTACATGGCTTTCATATTTACAGCCCTAACATTTCCTAATACTGATTCTAGTAAAACATGTGCTCAATTTTGATTACTTAATCACATCATTCATTTTTGCATAGGGCTATTGTGGACCTATGTTATGTTAGTCATTGTTAAGTCCTGGGATGAGAGAGATACACTGGAAAAAGATACTTTAAAACTTTGTGGAGTAGCAGAAAAGAACAACATATAAATAAATTATTATAATACAGTAATGAGTGCTATGATCAAGAGTATTAAAGAAACATGGAGGAGAAAGACCTAACTGAGGCTAAAGACTTGAAAGATATAAATATATGTGTGGTGTGTGCACTTTAATACAGGTATACGAACTAAGACTGAAAATGTGTTACAAGCACCTCAGAACTGTTTAGGACCATTCCCATACTTTTGAAAATTAAGCCTACTGGCATATCATGGATACTACACAGAACTTAAATAGTGTTATATAGACTTAATGATTTTAGGACTATGCATGAGATTTATTTCTGCATATGTCTTTAGGTAAGTTATTTACCCAGTCAAGCAAATATGTAATCAAATTATTATTCTACCATAATTTTTTCTGCCTTCTATAATATATTAAAGTACAGTAAGCTCTTAGGCATCATACCATTCTACAAATATCTTATTAGTATAATGATTATCAGGACCATTCAGAATGTTCTGTTTCTAGCAGACACTTCCTATCCCCATTTTTTCTGCATGATTTCCATATAGTGGTACAGATTACAGAAAATCATTCTATTTCTTCTCTCAGTCCTTTTTCTGTTTTCTCTATTCACTTTCCTTTATTTAAGATGTATATATTAAACACTTCTTGTGCATCAAGCAGTGTGGTATACATTGAAAAGGGAGCCAAAACAGTGAGAACACAGTCTTGCCCTTAAGGAAATTAGAATGTAGGCAAGAGTCAAAATATAAACACCAATGAAAGCACAATGCTCTCTACTACTTAATATTCGGCACTTAGTAAACTGAGTGGTAGGGAAAAGTAAGCTCAATGTAAGCCACTTTATCCATGAAAACTATCAGTGGATATATGTGCTGACTTGTTACCAAGGCTAACTGGCAACCATGGCAGAGTTATAGTGGGACTCTTTCATAGAATGTTAGTGCCCTGACTCCCTGGCTGGAACATATGTTCCAAGAGGAGTTGTTCATCCCATGGTGTTGATGTGCTTGTTTGTGCTGATCTGCCACTATTTTCCCATTTCCCTTTGAGATCCATAGCCTGCCTTTATAAGGTAGTAGTTTTGCAAGAGTTATGGGTGAAGTATATAACCATGAGAGAGAGCAAGTATAGCTAGCTTTTGAGAATTTCAAGTTGACATCTTGGCAATCTCAGTGTGATTCATGCTTTAAATTCATTCATCCCTACTTATATCAATGGACAGATCATTCAAACAGAAAATCAGTAAGGAAACACTGGTCTTACATAACAAATTAGACCAGGTAGAGTTAATAGATATATACAGAAAATTTCATCCAAAAACAGCAGAATACACATTTTTTTCAAGTGCATGTAGAAAATTCTCCAGAATAGATTACGTGCTAGGCAACAAATAAGCCTCAATAAATTTAAGAAGGTTGAAATCATGTCAACCACCTTTTCTGACCACAATGCTATGAGACTAGAAATCAACTACAAGAAAAAAAACCGCAAACACTGCAAACATGTGGAGTCTAAACAATATGCTACCAAACAACCTATAGGTCACTGAAAAAATCAAAGAAGAAATTGAAAAATACCTGGAGTCAAATGAAAATGGAAACAGGACAATCCAAAATGTAAAGGATGCAGCAGAAATGGTTTTAAGAGGGAAGTTTATAGTGATACAAGCCTGCCTCAGGAATCAAGAAAAATCTCAAATAAACAATCTAAATTTACACCTAAAGGAACTAGCAGAAAGAAGAATAAACAAAACCCAAAGTTAGTAGAAGGAAAGAAATAATAAAGATCAAAGCAAAAATAATGAAATAGAGACAAAAAAAAAAGAATAGATCAATGAAACTAAGAGCTAGTTCTTTGAAAAGATAAACAAAATTGATAAACCTTTAGGTAGTCTCAGCAGGAACAAAAAGAGATGGCCTAGATAAATAAAATTAGAAACAAAAGAGAATATACAACCGACACTGCAGAAATATCAAGGATCATAAGAGATTACTGCGAACAACTATATGCCAATAAAATGGACAACCTAGAAAAAATGGATAAATTCCTAGAAATGTACAATCTCCCAAGACTAAATCAGGAGGAAATATAAAATATGAACAGACAGATTACCAGTAGTGAAATTGAAACATTAATGAAAGAGAAAGAAAACTCCCAACAAACAAGTTCAGAACCAGACTGTTTCACAGGTGAATTAAAAAAAAAAAAATTTAAAGAAGAGTTAACACATACCTTCTTAAACTATTCCAAAAAATTGAAGAGGAAGGAATGCTTCTGAACTCATTCTATGAAGCCAGCATCATCCTGATACTAAAACCAGACAAACTACCACAATAAAAGAAAATTACAGACCAATATCACTAATCAGCAGAGATGCAAAAATCCTTAACAAAATATTATCAAACTGAATTCAACAACACATTAAAAGGATCATGCACCATGATTAAGTGGGATTTATACCACAGATGCAAGGATGAGTTAATATTTGCAAATCAATGTGATACACTACATTAACAAATTGAAAAATAAAAATCATATGATTACCTCAATAGATGCAGAAAAAACTTTTGACACAGTTCTACATCCTCTTATGATAAAAGCTCTCAACAAAGTGGGTATAGAGAGAACATACCTCAATATATAATAAAGGCTCTATATGACAAACCCATAGCCAACATCATACTTAACAATGAAAAGCTAAAAACATTTTGTCTAAGATCAGGAACAAGGCAAGAATGCCCACTCATGCCACTTTTATTCAACATAGTATTGGAAGTCCTAGGCACAGCAATCAGATTAAAAAATAAAAGGAATCCACACTGGAAAGAAAGAAGTAAAACTGTTTTCAGATGACATGATACCACATATAGAAAATCCTAAAGATACTACCAAAAAACTATTAGAACTAATAAATGAATTCAGTAAAGTTTCAGGATACAAAATTAATATACAGAAATCTTTTGTCTTTCCATACACTAATAGCAAACTATCAAAAATAGTAATTAAGACAATTCAGTTTACAATTGCATCAAAAATAATAAAATACCTAGGAATAAATCTAACCAAAAAGGTCAAATCTGAAAACTATAAGACATTGATGAGAATATTGAAGACAATACAAATGGAAAGATATCATGCTCATAGATTGGAAGAATTAATATTGTTAAAATGACCATACTATGCAAAACAATCTACAGATTCAATGCAGTCTTATACCAAAGGCATTTTTTCACAGAACTGGAACAAATAATTCTAAAATTTTTATGGAAACACAAAAGACCCCAAATAGCAAAAGCAATCTTGAGAAAGAAGAACAAGCTGGAGGGGTCATGCTCCCTTATTTCAAACTAAACTACAAAGCTACACTTATCAAAACAATATGGTACTGACACATAAACAGACATACAGGTCAATGGAACAGAATAGAGACCCCAGAAATATTCACATTTATATGGTCAATTAATCTGTGACAAAGGAGGCAAAAATATACAACGGGGGGAAAAACAGCCTCTTCTACAAATGGTGTTGGGAAAAATAGACAGGTACGTACAAAAGAATCAAACTGGACTACCTTTTCACACCATATACAGAAATAAAGTCAAAATAGGTTAAAGACTTAAATGTAAAACCTGATACTCTAAAACTTCTGGAAATAAAGATAGTAAACTCTTTGAAATAGGTCCTAGCAATATTTGTTTAGATCTGCCTCCTCAGGCAAGGGAAACAAAAGCAAAAATAAACAAATGGGACTACACCAAACTAAACTAAAAAGCTTTTGCACAGTGATGGAAACTATCAACAAAAGGAAAAGGCAGCCTACTGAATAGAAGATATTAGCAAACAATATACCCAATAAGGGGTTAATATCCAAAACATACAAAGAACTCTTACAATTCAACATCAAAAAAATTCAATTAAAAAATGGGCAAAGGGCCTGACTAGACATTTTTCCAAAGAAGACATACAGATGGCCAACAGACACATGAAAAAATGCTCAACATCATGAATCATTGGGTAATGCAAGTCAAAACCACAATGAGATACACCTCACACTTGTTGGAATGGTTATCTTCAAAAAGAAAAAAAAGTAGTAAGTGTTGGAGAGGATGTGGAGAAAAAGGAACCTTTGTGCACTGTTGGTGGGATTGTAAATTGGTGCAACCAACCACTATGGAAAACAGTCTGGAGGTTCCTCAAAAAATTAAATGTAGAACTGCAATCCATAAATTTAACTTATGGGTATTTATCTGAAGAAAACAAAAACACTAATTCAAAAATATAAATGCACCCCAATGTTCATTGCAGCATTATTTATAATAGACAAGATATGGAAGCAACCTAAGTACCCACTGATCAATGAATGGATAAAGTGTTGTATATATATATGTGTGTGGTGTATATGTGAATATTTATAATTTATAATTTATATTTATATTTAAACATAATGGAATATTACTCAGCCATAAAAAGAATTAAATATTGCTATTTGCAGCAATATGGATGATCTAGATGGTATTAGGCTAAGTGAAATAAGTCAGACAGAGAAAGACAAATACCGTATGATGTCACTTATATGTGGAACCTGAAAAACAAAACAAAGAAACAAAACCAAAACCAAAACAGACATATAGATACAGAGAACAAACAAGTGGTCGCCAGAGGGGAAGAGGGTGAGAGGGAGAAATAAGTGAGAGGATTAAGAGGTACAATCCTCCATCTATAAAATAAGTAAGCCACAGGGATATAATATACAGTATAGGAATATTGTCAGTAATGTTGTAATAACTTTGCATGGGGACAGATGTTTATTAGACTTACCATGGTGATTATTTCGTAATGTATGTAAATGTCGAATCACTACGTGGTACACCTGAAACTAGCATTATATTGTACATCAACCATATTTCAATAAAAAAATAAACTAAAATATCTCCTATGACTCTTCAGGTTTTCTTTAAAAAAAAAAGCTATTTCTGCTACCTGGATAATAATTTCGCTTGTAGAAGTCAGTGAAGAGGATTTTCAAGTTGGTGACAATCTGACCTTAGTTTCATGAATCTATAAATGGAAATGCCGAGAGGCATGAAGCCACACATTTGATTAGCAGGTGAGAGGCTAATTGCATCTTCTCTAGAGAAAACAGGGAAATAAATAAAGCGTGAATCAATAGACAATGGGACTCACCACTGGTGATTATCTGATTGTATGCATTTCTCTTTGCCTCCTATATGAAATTAATTAGTTTAAGGCTTAACATTCTTTTTGAATAACATCACCAGGGTCTGAGAACCCTCTTGAGGCTTGAATATCTATTATTTTTCTCTTGTAGGATTTGAAAGACAAAACCCTAGATAGGTTTTCTTTTCTTATTAACAAAGAAGACTGGTATCGAGTATGCATAAATGTTAAAGTCTAAAATTCCTGAAGTGCAAATATGAACTACTCTTTTTGGTAACAACGTTTTCTTTGAGTCTGTAAATGGGGAGAGTAAGTGCTTACACTTAAAAGTACAAGGGACTTTCATTCTCTAAGCATTAATTGTTTTAAACAACACCTATTTAATGGTAGAGTTTGTTGACTTGCTGTTTTAACTGATTTTGTAAACTAGGTGTTGGGATCATGAAATTACGAGGAACTTTGAAAGGTCCACATACCCTGGCATGTTTGAAAGTATGCTGAATATGAAGCTGGCTTGTAAGAATTTATTTACACCCTTCAGTCCTCACATTATTTTGGTCATTGACAGTGTTCTGCAGAAATAGGCTTAGATAATTACATGCATTTGTTTTCTTCTATGTTGAATATATTTCTACTTATGAATGAGTATAATAGAACAGATTTCCAACATGGGCCACAGAGGATTGAACATCTTTTATTGACTAATTTTATGGTTATTATGCTGAAGATTTTCCTTTATCATTCCAATGCCCATTTAAAAATCTAAATTGTAAATATTTGGGGGTTAAAGATATTATAATAAGAAAAGTAGACTAAGTATGAGAAAAAGTAATAGAAAATAGACCATAGAGTGTACTCTGTAATACGAATTTTCTGCAACATTGTGTTTGAAGCTGGTACATCCTATTATATTACTAGACATTTTCATTGCTACACCACTTTAATATTGAGAAGTTTTTCATCATTATGTCCTTTATTAATGAAATAATAATGGTTTTGGCTTGACATGTTTCTTTCTTAGTTTAGAGAAAAGTCATATCCATATATTTTTAGATGATTATAGTCTTCGTTCTTCTCCAGGTAAATGCCATGAAAAAGTTTTAATATTTTACTTAAAGATAAGAAGGGAACTCCATTAGCAATTCCATAATTGATAATTTATTTGAAAAGGTACATTGAGTTGTGAGATAGAAATATTCCCTTGAGTTTTTTTTTTTTTTTAATGGACTCAACATTCTTCTCATTATATTTGTCTTCCAAACATGCTCACATCTGCATTTTTTTTTCAAATGTTAAATTCTGTCTTTTTCACTTGTCTCCTTTTTTTAGACAAATATGGTTTGCTCTCCCTTTTTTACTTCTCCATCATTTCTAGTCTTTATTATTTTCATTCCTAAGGGCAATGTGTATATTTGCCTCATCATCCTCTTTAAAGCTTTCCAGTTTAGGAATGAGAATCTATGTGTTTTGATTACTCAATAAAGGACTAGTTTTTTTCCCTATCCTTTTTCTTTATATTTTCCAATTCACATGTTCAATTATTATTTCCAAACCATCACAAGACAAATAAAACAGACCAATGAGACTACCAGTTTTCTCCATGGTTCTATAAAGCCACAGGCAATTTTCCTTAAATATCAAGCTCCTTTTTCTCTTCCTGTCAGCAGTTGGAGAACTGACCTTTTTCTCTGAAAGCAAGTGAGAGATCCTATAATTTTCTATATTGTTTGAATTTAATTTGAGCTACATTTTCAACTAGCACTGTTATGTAGCTACTAATTCTCACTTTGTTAAAGTGTGGCTTTCACTAGAACAGAAAGATTGTTACTACCTGTTTTCTGTAACTTCCATGGTGAGTTCTCATTCATAAATCTTTGAGACAAGTGCCAAACCCAAAACATTAACTGAGACAAACTAGAAAGCAAAAGTCTTTAACAATATACAGTATACAGTACATAGAATATACAGTATAATATACAATGGTATATTGTAGAGTAGGGAATGCTTAATACAGCAGTGCTTTAGTAGGCATGATGGAAAGTTTGTTGAAATGTTTGGTTATTATACATGAGTTTTTCTTTCAATATATCTGGGTGATTTTGAAGAATTGACTCTCGACCATGTGATTTAAGAACACTGGGAAATCCTTCCTGCCCCCAAATGCTTCTCCAAAGACATATTTCTAATCTTCCTACTGCTAAGAGTAATCTTTTTTGTAACAAAAGCCTTATCCTGAACTTTATTGTTTATAATCCTTGGATGTCCCCATAGGATTCAAGATAAAGTTCAGAAACTTCAGCTTTAGTGCATGACCATGACCCTTCATTTTAAGCCTCTACATTGAGCCTTGCGCATCATCCAGAGCCATTTTGAATGGCTTGTGATTCCTTCCTTGTATCAGGCTGCTTCACACCTGTGCCTTCTTCATGCAGTCCTAAGTGTCTGGAACATCCTCCTTCTCATATCACCAACTTCCTAATCCTACAGAACTCAGCTCATTTGTCACATTACACATGAAACCTTTATAGAATGTTTTCTCCAAACTCCTTTTGTTTCCATGGCATCCTGTGTAAACCTCATGTATTATATATCACTCCACTGTAATCAATGGTGTTTAATTTTCTATATCCCCTGACGTAAAATACTTAGAGATGTAAAAATAGCCTATTCACGTTGTACCCTTAACAGCTTATTCAGTGACTGGCACATTGTACAGTGTTCAGTAAGGGTTTGTTGAATGAGTGTGTGAATGAATAAATTAATGCTGATATTTCAACATTGGAAATCATTTTCCTGTTTTAAGGACTTAATTTATCAAGTTATTTTCTTTTAAAATGCAAATTATCATAAGTAAGATGACACACTAACTCAGTTTTACCTCCTTCAATGCAACAAATATTCTTTAAAACTAGTTCATGTAGCCCTGGGCTAGGCTATAAAGATTAATTTCCTTACTATTTTGTGTAGTAGTAAGGTCTTGAGTTTGAGAGAAGAGGGACTTGGGTTTCAGTTTTGGCTTCACAGCTTGCGAGATATCCATCTCTTGGCCTTATTTCCCTTATCATTTAAAAGAAAGAGAATGATGTCCATGTTTCAGTATTGTTATAAGGAGCAAAATGAAATGTCTCTCTCTGTGTCTATATCTATCTATCTATCTATCTATCTATCTATCTATCTATCTATCTATCTATCATCTATCTATCTATCTCATTTCCTAAGGGTAATATTCAAGTAGAAATTTTATTTGAACACTTTATTTTCCAATGCATGTTTCTAGGAAAGGAAGAATTCTGATGAGGAGTGAGAAAAATAAGTGAATTTAGTTTGAGGGTGCTGGCCGGTAACCTGAGTATGTATGAGTTTTGTAACACTGCATACAAAAGGGTTAAAGGAGTACAGAAGGGGTGTTTGGCACACAAAATGGCAATGACATAAAATTTCTCTCCGTAAAAATTCTTCCCATGACTGACCCTACACATTCTAATAGTCTTGGCTAAATACCTTACAAAAGGTGATATTGAAACAGAAGCTATTGTTCATATTCAGAATGATTATTTTCTGATTGCACCATTTCATAAGGATATGCAAATAGTGCAGCTAAGAAGCATCTGCTCCTCTTTTCTTCACTTAGTTTGGTTCTTCTGAGAAACACAGTTGGTTACTTTTGATTGTAAATATATTGGTAAGTTTCTGTTAAGAAGAATAACAGTATAATCATGGAACCCTAAACTGTTGGTTGATTAGCTAAAATAGGTTGGTCTGATTTTGGCTCAAGTTCAAGACTTCAAAATTATTTTCCAAAACATTCAATTTACATGTGTAATTTTGCATGCTTTGTTAATCTGTTTATCACCCACACTGTGAAAAACTTGCTGCAGGAGAATGGTAGCCGCATGAGTCTGACAAATGGCATAGTTATTCCCACCATGGTGGACTATACACCAATCATATGAACATCTTTGTTGTTCTTTGCCAGCTTGGTCATCATATTTGCCCACAACAATTGATGCATTTTGATTAATGTCTCCTCAATAGGAATAGTAATAAAGATATCAAGGATGGTAAATTTCAGTGGGAAGATTATGAACTTCTTTGCAGAATGTTGTAAAATATTTTTTATTTTTAAAGTTTTATGAGCCTGGTAGGAGATAGAGATTTAATCACAATATATGCAAATTCTACATCTTTAATCCTTCTTTGATATGTAGAAAACATCTTTATCTTCAAAGACTCACCTGTGTCATGGCCCATTTCTATAGAATCGTAGTTCTGCAAAGGATCCCCAGAGCTCATTTTTTTGTCTCTGTGTATGATTAAATATTTAAACTATCTCAGATAATTAATTCTTAATCACTTATTAAAGCATCTTAAAAGCCTCCTCTACCATCAGTTCATATTTATATCTCATAAAAACCTTCTCATTGAAATCTAAACTCTTGTTCTGGCCTCAGTGAAGCTATAAAACTTCTATATAGTAAATCCTCATAGAGCTGAAGATTGTGATCAAGTAAACTTGCAGACTTTTAACTTAAAAAATTATGGTGTAAAGGCATTTTGGGGTGTTTAAATCCCTTGGATATGTTTTGTGAAGTATGAATAGTCATACATTTGGGTTTTTTTGAAGCATAAAAATTGATCAGTAGAGGACAGATTGTTTTCTCTTCTGGAGTTATACACAAGGTGAAAATTGATTCAGGGGAATGAGGATGATTTAAGTTCATACAGAACCAAATCCTGTATACAGAAGGTAATCAAATTTCATGTAGCAAGAATTGAAAGGTTTGGACTCTTTAGTGGAATTTTGTACTTGCTTTCTTTAGCAATCTTAGGTGAAATTTTATTCCCTTCACTAGATGAATGGGGAACATATAAGGCTTTAGAAAGTGTAGTGTTTACTGAAGGATAGCTCCATCGTGTTGCAAAAGTGGTATTCAGTTTTGGTTTTTGACAAGTAACCTTTGCAACCTCCTCTGGTCAGCTTCCTCTAGATCCAATGTTCCAAGTGCTGCTGATTTTGAAGTTTCTCCTGCTTTCTATGTGATTCTGAGAGGTGCTCACTGATTCCTGGGGTTTCTAAGACCATCAGATCCTTAAGGGTTTCACCATGGTAGGAAAGAATTGAAGGAGAAAGAAGTGTGGAGGGGTGCATACCCCAGGGGAAGAACTGTACTCAGATTGTATTGGACTGACATGCAGGTCAGGGAATCTGGTACCTTTTAACCCTTGACTTAATTTGTCTAGAATCAAGACCTTAAACTGTGTCCTCAGATAAAATCGTGTTGTTCCCGCATGAAAGGAAGGAGGGGATGTTGCTGTGTTGGTTTCCTTTGCATTCATTCCTAATGAATGATTAGGGACGAGAACCTCAGGTAGAAGTAAGGATTACAAACTCACTGCCTATTCAGCCCCAAAAGAGGCACTTGGGAAAGGTAGTTGCTTAGAATGGTGGGTGGATACCAATCTGTTTGTTTTGCTCTTCTCCTGAAGCGTATTTTTAAAACATTTAATTAGAAGAAAAGTATTTCATTGTATCTATTTTAGTACTATTAAGAATAGAATTGGTTTTAAATGATACTCTAAGATTTATATGTCATTGATTCTGCACCAATTAAAATAAACTTAATGTTTAGGCTTAATACGCAGTAAAAATTGCCTTAAAAATAGAATATTTTGTCATGTGTGTCTCTCTTATACCCAAATTTGAAGCTGAAATCTTATGCAACTGCTTTCATTTTTGTCCTAAAGTGGTACCTTAAATTTATATAATGATGTTAGAGAAACATTCATCCTTTAAAAATGAGCAAGACCTATATACCAATCTTCACTTTTTTCTACAAAATTTGTACTTGCTTTTGAAGAAATATATTTAATTTAATGTAATTATCTGATCTAGTTAGGTAGGGATTTTATTTCATCTAGGATTTGCTAAACACTCAATTTAAAAAATATAATACTTGATAAAATATCTTTATAAATTATCAAGACAGATTGGCCTAAGACCTGAATTAAAATATCCTCTGATTAAAATAAATCTGAGTTTCAAAGAATAAATTTCTTTTAGTAAAACTATGACCTACAGCACTATCTGATATTTTTCCAGCTTTCTGGTTTTAACTAGTATCTGATATTTCATTATACAATCTTAGCAAATGTTAGAAGATAATGAATATTCCATAGATGAACAAAAAAATGTTTGTACTTCCTGGTTTGCTTTGATGCCTTTTAATTGTATTAGTGCTTATTTGGCCTAACAGATCAAATAAGAACCTTCAGTCCTTGAATTTTTCTGTTTTACTTACTAAAAAAATATACCTAATAGATTTTCCTGTTTTGGCAATGATTTACTTTGATACTGAAGCCATGTGGAAGAGGTGAATCCTATTTTCCTTACCTTATTTATTTATTTATTTTTGGCTGTGTTGGGTCTTCGTTTATGTGCGAGGGCTTTCTCCAGTTGCGGCGAGCGGGGGCCACTCTTCATCGCGGTGCGCGGGCCTCTCACTGTCGTGGCCTCTCCCGTTGCGGAGCACAGGCTCCAGACGCGCAGGCTCAGTAGTTGTGGCTCACGGGCCTAGTTGCTCCGCGGCATGTGGGATCCTCCCAGACCAGGGCTCGAACCCGTGTCCCCTGCATTGGCAGGCAGATTCCCAACCACTGCGCCACCAGGGAAGCCCTCCTTACCTTAAATATAGGATTAGTGATCAGTTCATAAAGATTAAATGGATGTCATACATCACACAGCCACAGATGGGAAGACTGGGACTTGAACTTTGGTCTTTGGATTCTGAATCTGTCATCTACTTATTACACGCTGTTCTTATGTTTTGCTTTAAGGATGTGTGAGCTAAGTTTTCTAGAAGGTTGAGATTTAAGCAATGGAATGCAAAGTATAAAGACCCTTAGGATATGTACTGTGGAACTGAGATTTTATTGAAAATGTGTCATGATGTATGCTCAGTTAGCTGAGCTTTTTCAAAGTCACTTAACACAGCTTCAAGAAACAATTTTACTCATGTGACTATAGACTATAAAAAGATAGCTAACGTTTCCTGAGTGTGTGCCAGACATTGAGTCAAGAAATAAGTCTACATCATTCAATGCAATACTTGAAAAAGTCCTAATAGAAACATACAGTTATTGACCTGAGTTTATAGGTGACAAAATGTCTAATGAGCAGCAGAGCCAGGATAAAAACCCAAGTATGTTGAAGGTCAGAACCTTCAGCTTTGAAGTTCTGTTTCCTGTTCTTCTGACTTTTTAAAAACAGAACTTTCTGTTGATAAGTCAACATACAAAAAAGGGCACTCATCAAGGAAATTTAACGGAAAATACTACATATATTACAACAAACTTAACTCTTAATTCATACCCTATTTTTCAACATTGGTAGGTGTAATGGGAAATGTGGCAGCTTTGGATTCCCACCTATGTGGGTACTAAAATGGGTGCTGTTTTTCTCCACCACATAAATGGCTCTGGGACTCAGTTTCCGCATCTGTAAAACAAGATTTCATATCCTATAGGGTTGCTATAAGATTTGGATGATGATTTTTGTAGGGTGGTCATGACTGTATAAAATAGCTCCTATTTCTCATCTCCCTTCACACTAACAAATGAACTCTACTGTCCATGAGTCTAGGGAGGGCAGAGATAGCTCCATTTTTCTGGCAAGAAGACTAATGTTCTTGCCTTGATGGTGGTGGAACATGGCTATTATTTCCCCAGATGCTCCTTCTCTTTCAGTGTACCATCCTTCTAAGTACTTTGGTTGGGGACAAAGTACTTAGTGTGACTCGAGCAGTGTCCGCAGCAACCTCCATGTGACGCTTCCGGTCACTCACTTTAGAGGCTGAGTCAGTGTTCAAGGAGCTAATAACCCAGAGCTCTGTGTTCTGACCTTTTCTCCGTCATGAACTTGTGGAGTCCTTTGGATGAGATCACTGAAGCACAAAAGGACCTCACTTTTCTCCTTTATACAGTGGAGGTAGCCAAGGATCCCAGTGAATATCAGAAATGGAATGGAGAATTGTACTCTGACATTACAACTGAGCTGACAAATGAGTTGCACTTATTTTAATCCATCAAATACGGTCATGGGAAATGAATGCTTCTGTTCCATTGGAAATTCCAGAAGAAATAAGACCAAGCTCTCCAGGCACAGCTGCAGAGTAACTGAATCACATGCTGAACATTAACCAAACTAATACAACATTCTGATTTCAACAGCTCATAAAAAAAAGTGCAGTTAAACAAAGAAGAGCACTTATGGCCCCGTGACAAAGATAATCACTTCCTCAGGGGCTTTCCCTGACTCCCTCCCACCTCCGATATTTTTTACTAGCACATATCGCAACTTTTATTCTCTAGTTATATGTGTGATTACTGGCTTAGCATCCTCTCTTTCCTGAGGGCAGGAATCATGTCTGTTTTTCACTGCTATGTTCTTAGCATCTCACCTTATGCCTGGCCCTGTGCTCAGTAACTAATTGTAAAATGAGAAAAAGGACTTGTTAGCTAATTGTCCTAAATCAGCTGACTCAGTAGAGAGAATACTTGGCTTCTCTATGAATCCCAAAAGGGAGAATTTTGGAAACAAAGCAGGTATAATAAATAGGAAATCCATTGAAATCAGCTATGTATTTAAGAACCAAATGGGGAAGTCAATAGCATTGGTTATAGAGGTGTGTAGTATTAGGAGCTAGGGGTGAGGTGAATTAAGAACTGGAAACATCATAAAGGCTAGGAATAGAAAAATAGAAGGTATCCACGGCCAGTCTTGGCACTGTGGGTCATGTGGCCCAGAGAGAGGTGTACACAGAGGACTAGAGTAGAGAGAAGCCTGCACCGTACAGTAGGCTGCTGTTGGTGAGGTTCCATATTAACTCAGAGAAGGGGATAAAATACAGCATCACCTACTGTTGAAAAATACATAAAGTAAATCTTTTGTGGATTTATAATCAGAGCTAGTGTTTAAGGAAAAAAATGTTACAATGATTAAAAGGAAATGAAAAGATGTATGCAGCTAAGAAATGAGAGCATAATCTCAGTCTTCTGAAAAGACATACGTGGAGACCCTCTCAGGTAATTCCCACAATTTCTCTTAAAGAGATGCTTTCTGAGGACCACCAAGTGACTGCCTTTCCTGGCAGGATAGTTAATAACCAAATACCAAGGAACGTTTTGTAAAAGACTCTCCTTGTTGCCAGAGTCTTTCATCAAATTTAGCCCTTTTGTATTTGGGGGTCAGGACATTTCTTTGATGGCTTTGGCCTCATTTGTGGCTTCAGTCCATGCAGCTTCGGAATCTTAAAAGGGTGCCATTCCCTAAGACATAGGATATAGTATATGAATTTGTTCCAGCTGTGAAAAGAACTGGCTGGGCTCAAGGCATGGCATTATAAAGAAGCGCCGCTGCATGTAATCCCAGCTGTAAATCCTGCTTGATTTAGAATATGGGGTCAAAGGAGGCCAGCAGGGGGAGGCTAAGGCTCCTGGTGGGTGGCCAGGTTAGGGTACTGTGTCTGCCAAGCCTGACTGCCAGAATGCCCAGGAACCTATGGTCTGTGCTCCAACATAAATCAATCCTGAATATTGACGAGACACTGCTGCCGTATTGTGGAGTCTCTGCAACTGTTAAAATGATAGAATATTTGGGGTTAATGGGAAATGAGTTATTCTGAACATCTCTTAAATGCAGATGGCTGGAACTATTCAACTGAAGCTCATAAGAGACTAAATTGGAAACATTTAGACACAGAGAGATTGCCAATGATGTAGAAGAGTCGGCGTATAGATCCCTGGAGCTACATCTGACCTCGGAGCCTGTGTTCTTACCCCCAGCACTAAGCAGCTTTCTGGGGAAAGACAACATTTTCTAAATGCAAGCTTGAGTAGAGTGATGGAACTAGCATGGTCTTGAACGACAGAAGAACTGGCTTCAAGTTCTGACCCAGATGACCAGTTACTGGCTGAGTATTCTTGGTTAAGTCACTAACCTCTCGGAACTTGTTTATTCATCTCTGTATTAGAGATAATAATAATTATTATTATCCTACATCACAGTGATTGTTTGAGGATCATACGAGGCATTGTATGGGAAAGCACTTTACAAATAGTAAAGTGACATATAATATTAGTTATTTTTAACCAAACTCTTTTCACTATCTCTATTAGAGATAGAGAATATCTATCTCCCTAGTTGTGACTTGGTTTGGTCAAAGCCACTTTTTAAAGAAAACCTAAATTTTGAACTTATTTGTGAAATGGCTCATTTGGCAGTCTCTGCAACGAGTTTTTGTTGTATTCCTGAAAACGAATGTAAGCAGCTTCAAGATCCATCTTGCAGTTACTAAGTTGTGCATTTAATATTAATCTATTCAGAACGGCCATTGAGTGAAATGAAAAGGCCTGAAAGGGTACAATGGGAGGGGATATCCAGCAAACACATTCCACATAACATTTCAATGTAATTGGTGCATTGCTTTATTCTTTGTAATTTCAATGTCTCACTATGATTTAGCTGGACTCTTGTAAGGCCTGGTAACTTAGAGTGAAGTTGATAAAAAGTAAGGTGCAGGTACCACATTTGGCTTGTAAGCAAATTCCCTTTTCCTGTGCCTGTAAGGCATAAAATTTGGGATATCATATTCATTCAGTACATTCTGTCTAGTTAGAAGTTCTTTCTCTCACTGTGGTAGAAAGGGATGTAATGCAAAACATAATCTCTTTCTTGGATTACGGTACTGGGCCCTTAACTGAACTTTTAGCCCTTTTCTTACCTTATTTTCTATATATTAGCTTGAGTAGGTTTTCTAAAGTTTAAATTGTATCCCACTGCTTCCCTGCTTAAAACCATCTAATGGATTTCCAATGTAACCAGAATAAAGTCTACCCTCTTGACCATGACTTATAATGCCCAGCCTTTCCTTTTGACTTCTTCCTAAAATCTCCTGCTTACTCACAATATTCCAGCCACTCTGGGTTTCTTATTACTCCTTGCCAGCTTGTTTCAGGTCTTGATCCTTGATTTCCTTCTGCTTGGGATGCTTTCTCCAGGGCAGCCTTCTCAGCATTGAGGTTGAAATGCAAAGGTCACCTCTTCCAACAGGGCAGGTTGTAAACCTGCCAACCAACCCACTCTAGACCCTACCACCCCAGCTTATTCTTTTTTCTTATTAGTAGTATCTGAAGTTCTGTTATTTGCTTACATGCTCATCATCTGTTTCTCCCCAGTGGAATGTTAGCTACTATACAGTAACAGTTATGTGTTTTCCTTGGCTGTGCCCTTGGAGTCTGGCACACCATAGTATTCAGAAATGGTGCTTAGTAAATGACCAATGATCATTTAACTGAAAGTTCCTAATTCACTTATCCTTTCTGAGATTTGGCTTCTTGATTTGTCTACAGAGAATAATAATTATCTGCTCTATCTAATTCTCAGGGATTTTGTAACACTCTCTGAAAATGTTAGCATTCACCTTTTAAGGCCTTGTGTTAGGACTGAGGTACAAGGATGAAGGATAGGGCCTGTTTTGAAGAGAGCACCATGCAGTGAGGTAGGCAAGGACATAGACAAATAACTTTGACACATGTTGATCACTATGCAGGATCAGTGCTTTGTACAACTCCAGGGGTGCCATTCAATTTGTGGTATGTAATACCCAGCTTCATTGCCCTAAATTATGTAATGCATTGTTTTAAACACTTTTAAGCATTAACTCTTATGATATTCATAAAAAACTGATGAGGATGATAGTTAAATGTCCATATTAACAGTTCACTATAATATAAGAGAGTGTATATATGCTATTCTTACATATGTTATTACTATTATTTAGGTATTGCATGAATTTAAACTTTGATTATTTACCTCTCTGCTTTATCTTTCCAAACCTAGAAGCTTTAATTTTTAGTTTGTTCTCAATTATTGCTGATTTCCTTGTTTTTTAAAAAAATTCCCTGAACCCTCTTCAGTATTACCTTGGTTAAAGAATAATGATTAAAACTGTAGTCTGCAGTGCTTGGTTATGTAGAAAAATAGCATTTGACCATAAAAGTAATTTGGACATTCCGAGACTATCCATGGTTCTGACAATTGCCACAAAAGAAAAAAGTCAGCATTACAGTTTTTTTGGAGGGCGGGGGAGGGTGAACAGTTGTTATGGGTAGCTTATATAAATTGTCTGCTGTCTTTTTGGAGGCTGCAGTCAAGATAATAAAAGCAATACAGGACCAGCCTGTTGACAGGGCAGCTTGTATCTTGCCCAGATTTTCTCCTTTGTATATTTTGAAAGGAGCAGGCAAAACGAATTCAAAACAAAACCTTCTCGGAGCATTAGAAAGAATGAAAAACATTAAGCTTTTACACCCAGAAACTTCTCAATGTATGAAGATAAATGTGTAATTAAATCTGGAAGTCATTTCTTTCTTTTTGTTTTCTCTTTCTTCTTCTTTTTTTAAAAACTGCAGTGCAAAAAAAAAAAAAAAAAAAAAGAAAAGAAAGCTCAATTGCCAGTGATAACGAGAGTCAGGGAGTAACTGTGCCCAAAACAGAAGAAAAATTGTGTTGCTATGTGAATGGAATTTTAGGGAGAGCAATTGTAAAGGAAAGTTTTCTTATGCTAAGCTGGAAATTATAGCTGAAGCAAGTGAGATGCCACCCTTTACTGCTAGATAATTAAGGCAAATCTGGTTTTTTTGGAGGTAGATGGGCTGCAGGGAAAAAGTTGTATCAACCCTGAGTTGGAGACATGTCTATGGGGGTCAGTCTGTGGGGTCTACTAAGGAAAGTGGGTGCAGAATATGGGCTGAGGTTGCCAAGACAGAGGATGTTAGGAAAGGGGCCATCTTGCAGCTCAACATTTCCTACATTTATTACTGTTTTGTTCCACTTTTAAATATTGTTTTGTTATCTAGTGATCTGAATTTCAGGATAAAATATGGTGCTTTGTCTCTTATTCCTACTGTTCTTATTTGGCTATTTTTAAATGCTGGTTTGCTCTTACAGTATTTTCCTCTGCTGGAATATGTATAGTCAGCCAGTTCCCTCAGAATGTTCATTTCACTTGAATCTGAATAAGAAAATGATACTATGTGAATTGGAAGAATTCCTAACAGTGATTCTTAGTAGCTGCCTTTATAGTCTTCTTTTTGAAATCTAATAATATTTCCCTTTGCTTTATTATTGTTATTATTTTATAATGAGCAAGTCCAAAAATATAACCAGGTGGAAATATTCATCTGATACTCTCTTTGAGGAAGGGAGTGTGAGTCCCATTTGAGCCCATCTATCCCTCCTTCTGTATGTCTACAGAATCTGGATTTACATGCTTAAGAGGGATGTCTTAAGGGAAATGGAGGGATAGATGGGCATACAGATGGCCAAGAGGCACATGAAAAGATGCTCAACATCACTAATTATTAGAGAAATGCAAATCAAAACTACAATGAAGCATCACCTCATACAGGTCCGAATGGCCATCATCAAAAAATCTACAAGCAATAAATGCTGGAGAGGGTGTAGAGAAAAGGGAACCCTCCTACACTGTTGGTGGGAATGTAAATTGGTACAGCCACTATGGAGAACAGTATGGAGGTTCCTTAAGAAACTAAAAATAGAGCTACCATATGATCCTGCAATCTCACTCCTGGGCATATATCCGGAGAAAACCATAATTCAAAAAGATACATGCACCCCAGTGTTCATTGAAGCACTATTTACAATAGTCAGGACATAGAAGCAACCTAAATGTCCATCAACAGATGAATGGATAAAGAAGCTGTGGTATAATATAGAAGGGAATATTACTTAGCCATAAAAAAGAAAGAAACAATGCCATATACAGCAACGTGGATGGACCCAGAGATTGTCATACTGAGTGAAGTAAGTCAGACAGAGAAAGACAAGTGTCATATGATATCACTTATATGTGGAATCTAGAAAAATGGTACAAATGAACCTATTTACAAAACAGAAATAGAGTCACAGATGTAGAAAACAAACTTATGGTTACCAAGAGAGAAAGGGAGTGTGGGAGGGATAAATTGGGAGATTGGCATTGACATATACACACTACTATATATAAAATAGATAACTAATAAGAACCTACTGTATAGCACAGGGAACTCTACTCAATACTCTGCAATGACCTATGTGGGAATAGAATCTAAAAAAGAGTGGATCTATGTATATGTATAACTGATTCACTTTGCAGTACAGCAGAAACTAACACAACATTGTAAATCAACTATACTCCAATAAAAATTAATTTAAAAAAAAAAAAGGGAAAAAAAATCCAGATTCTGCAGCCAGGTTCAGAATTCACAGTGCAATGACCTCAAAACGGTGGGGTTGAACTCTATTGTGCTCCCTTTTTAAAGTTATAATCCCATGATCTTTGGGTTCTGCAAAATGCATCCAACTTTCTTATTTTGCAAACTGGAATTAGATGAGTTTATGCTGAAAACCTATCACTTTGCATAATCCAAAGCACAAGACTCTTTGACAGGCAAGTCACTTAGTATATTTGTTCAGCACTGTACCAGGCACAGCAGGGAGCTCAAGAGAAAATAAATCATAGTTGCTGTTCTCAAGGAATAGGTAATTTTCTTGGGTAGTTTAAATAGATGCATTCAGAGCAGGGAGTCCAGGGATGAGTTTCAGGTATGCACAATTGTAATTGTAATGTAATTGTATTCATTATTTTTCTGGGGAGAGTGTCTAGAGCTTGCTTTAGATTCTTAAATAATTTTGTTTAGGAAAAGGATTAAGAGTCACACAAGTAAAGAAAGAAACAGGTTCCAATCTGTGCAATTCTGATTTTGAGTGTACCTTAACTAATTTGGAAAGGCATTGTAGCATGCTGAGCCCTGAAGAATTTAATATGTAGAGGAGAAACCTAATAGAATTCCAGGCAAAAGCACTGAAAATCCTCTAACTCCTTAACTTGGAAAAAAGACATGGGACAAACTGTTCTGATGTAGGAGTATAAATAAATAAATAAATGAAATGAAATATATGAAATTGTATAAAACTGGGTATGGATTTTGGCTTTGCCATTTAATAGCTGTCTGGTCAGAATCTCTCAGAAGGTTAGTTCCGTCATCTGCAAAACTGAATAGTAATACCTACCTTATAGAAGTATCATGAATATTTAGTGAGATAATACATAAAAGGCTATGGGCAGGGATCCTGGTTCATATTAGAAGTTCTATAAGTATCACTTCTTTTTTTTTTTTTTTTAAACATCTTTATTGAAATATAATTGCCTTACAATGGTGTGTTAGCTTCTGCTTTATAACAAAGTGAATCAGTTATACACATACAATATGTTCCCATATCTCTTCCCTCTTGCATCTCCCTCCCTCCCACCCTCCCCATCCCACCCCTCTAGGTGGTCACAAAGCACCGAGCTGATCTCCCTGTGCTATGCGGCTGCTTCCCACTAGCTATCTATTTTACATTTGGTAGTGTATATATGTCCATGACACTCTCTTACCCTGTCACATCTCACCCCACCCCCTCCCCATATCCTCAAGTCCATTCTCTAGTAGGTCTGTGTCTTTATTCCTGTCTTGCCACTAGGTTCTTCATGGCTTTTTTTTTTTTTTCCTTAGATTCCGTATATATGTGTTAGCATACTGTATTTGTGTTTCTCTTTCTGACTTACTTCACTCTGTATGACAGACTCTAACTCCATCCACCTCATTACAAATACCTCCATTTCATTTCTTTTTATGGCTGAGTAATATTCCATTGTATATATGTGCCACATCTTCTTTATCCATTCATCTGTCGATGGACATTTAGGTTGCTTCCATGTCCTGGCTATTGTAAATAGAGCTGCAATGAACATTTTGGTACATGACTCTTTTTGAACTATGGTTTTCTCAGGGTATATGCCCAGTAGTGGGATTGCTGGGTCGTATGGTAGTTCTATTTGTAGTTTTTTCAGGAACCTCCATACTGTTCTCCATAGTGGCTGTATCAATTTACATTCCCACCAACAGTGCAAGAGTGTTCCCTTTCCTCCACACCCTCTCCAGCATTTATTGTTTCTAGATATTTTGATGATGGCCATTCTGATCGGTGTGAGATGATATCTCATTGTAGTTTTGATTTGCATTTCTCTAATGATTAATGATGTTGAGCATTCTTTCATGTGTCTGTTGGCAATCTGTATATCTTCTTTGGAGAAATGTCTATTTAGGTCTTCTGCCCATTTTTGGATTGGGTTGTTTGTTTTTTTGTTATTGAGCTGCTTGTAAATCTTGGAGATTAATCCTTTGTCAGTTGCTTCATTTGCAAATATTTTCTCCCATTCTGAGGGTTGTCTTTTCGTCTTGTTTATGGTTTCCTTTGCTGTGCAAAAGCTTTTAAGTTTCATTAGGTCCCATTTGTTTATTTGTGTTCTTATTTCCATTTCTCTGGGAGCTGGGTCAAAAAGAATCTTGCTGTGATGTATGTCATAGAGTGTTCTGCCTATGTTTTCCTCTAAGAGTTTGATAGTGTCTGGCCTTACATTTAGGTCTTTAATCCATTTTGAGTTTATTTTTGTGCATGGTGTCAGGGAGAGTTCTAATTTCATACTTTTACATGTATCTGTCCAATTTTCCCAGCACCACTTATTGAAGAGGCTGTCTTTTCTCCACTGTATATGCTTGCCTCCTTTATCAAAGATAAGGTGACCATATGTGTGTGGGTTTATCTCTGGGCTTTCTATCCTGTTCCATTGATCTATATTTCTGTATTTGTGCCAGTACCAAACTGTCTTGATTACTGAAGTTTTGTAATATAGTCTGAAGTCAGGGAGCCTGATTCCCGCAGCTCCATTTTTCGTTCTCAAGATTGCTTTGGCTATTCGGGGTCTTTTGTGTTTCCATACAAATTGTGAAATTTTTTGTTCTAGTTTTGTGAAAAATGCCAGTGGTAGTTTGATAGGGATTGCATTGAATCTGTAGATTGCTTTGGGTAGTAGAGTCATTTTCACAATGTTGATTCTTCCAATCCAGGAACATGGTATATCTCTCCATCTATTTGTATCATCTTTAATTTCTTTCATCAGTGTCTTAAAATTTTCTGCATACAGGTCTTTTGTCTCCTTAGGTAGGTTTATTCCTAGATATTTTATTCTTTTTGTTGCAATGGTAAACGGGAGTGTTTTCTTAATTTCACTTTCAGATTTTTCGTCATTAGTGTATAGAAATGCAAGAGATTTCTGTGCATTAATTTTGTATCCTGCTACTTTACCAAATTCATTGATTAGCTCTAGGAGTTTTCTGGTAGCATCTTTAGGATTCTCTATGTATAGTATCATGTCATCTGCAAACAGTGACAGCTTTACTTCTTCTTTTCCGATTTGGATTCCTTTTATTTCTTTGTCTTCTCTGATTGCTGTGGCTAACACTTCCAAAACTATGTTGAATAATAGTGGTGAGAGTGGGCAACCTTGTCTTGTTCCTGATCTTAGTGGAAATGGTTTCAGTTTTTCACCATTGAGGACAATGTTGGCTGTGGGTTTGTCATACATGGCCTTTATTATGTTGAGGAAAGTTCCCTCTATGCCTACTTTCTGCAGGGCTTTTATCATAAATGGGTGTTGAATTTTGTCGAAAGCTTTCTCTGCATCTATTGAGATGATCATATGGTTTTTCTCCTTCAATTTGTTAATATGGTGTATCACGTTGATTGATTTGCGTATATTGAAGAATCCTTGCACTCGTGGGATAAACCCCACTTGATCATGGTGTATGATCCTTTTAATGTGCTGTTGGATTCTGTTTGCTAGTATTTTGTTGAGAATTTTTGCATCTATGTTCATCAGTGATATTGGCCTGTAGTTTTCTTTCTTTGTGACGTCTTTGTCTGGTTTTGGTATCAGGGTGATGGTGGCCTCGTAGAATGAGTTTGGGAGTGTTCCTCCCTCTGCAATATTTTGGAAGAGTTTGAGAAGGATAGGTGTTAGCTCTTCTCTAAATGTTTGATAGAATTCACCTGTGAAGCCATCTGGTCCTGGGCTCTTGTTTGTTGGAAGGTTTTTAATCACAGTTTCAATTTCAGTGCTTGTGATTGGTCTGTTCATATTTTCTATTTCTTCCTGGTTCAGTCTCGGCAGTTTGTGCATTTCTAAGAATCTGTCCATTTCTTCCAGGTTGTCCATTTTATTGGCATAGAGTTGCTTGTAGTAATCTCTCATGATCTTTTTTATTTCTGCAGTGTCAGTGGTTACTTCTCCTTTTTCATTTCTAATTCTATTGATTTGAGTCTTCTCCCTTTTTCTCTTGATGAGTCTGGCTAATGGTTTATCAATTTTGTTTATCTTCTCAAAGAACCAGCTTTTAGTTTCATTGATTTTTGCTATTGTTTCCTTCATTTCTTTTTCATTTATTTCTGACCTGATCTTTATAATTTCTTTCCTTCTGCTGGCTTTGGGGTTTTTTTGTTCTTCTTTCTCTAATTGCTTTAGGTGCAAGGTTAGGTTGTTTATTCGAGATGTTTCCTGTTTCTTGAGGTAGGCTTGTATTGCTATAAACTTCCCTCTTAGCACTGCTTTTGCTGCGTCCCATAGGTTTTGGGTCGTTGTATCTCCATTGTCATTTGTTTCTAGGTATTTTTTGATTTCCCCTTTGATTTCTTCAGTGATCACTTCGTTATTAAGCAGTGTATTGTGTAGCCTCCATGTGTTTGTATTTTTTACAGATCTTTTCCTGTAATTGATATCTAGTCTCATAGCGTTGTGGTCGGAAAAGATACTTGATACGATTTTAATTTTCTTAAATTTACCAAGGCTTGATTTGTGACCCAAGATATGATCTATCCTGGAGAATGTTCCATGAGCACTTGAGAAAAATGTGTATTCTGTTGTTTTTGGGTGGAATGTCCTATAAATATCAATTAAGTCCATCTTGTTTAATGTATCATTTAAAGCTTGTGTTTCCTTATTTATTTTCATTTTGGATGATCTGTCCATTGGTGAAAGTGGGGTGTTAAAGTCCCCTACTATGATTGTGTTGCTGTCGATTTCCCCTTTTATGGCTGTTAGTATTTGCCTTATGTATTGAGGTGCTCCTATGTTGGGTGCATAAATATTTACAATTGTTATCGCTTCCTCTTGGATCGATCCCTTGATCATTATATAGTGTCCTTCTTTGTCTCTTGTAATAGTCTTTATTTTAAAGTCTATTTTGTCTGATATGAGAATTGCTACTCCAGCTTTCTTTTGATTTCCATTTGCATGGAATATCTTTTTCCATCCCCTCACTTTCAGTCTGTATGTGTCTCTAGGTCTGAAGTGGGTCTCTTGTAGACAGCATATATATGGGTCTTGTTTTTGTATCCATTCAGCCAGCCTGTGTCTTTTGGTGGGAGCATTTAATCCATTTACATTCAAGGTAATTATCGATATGTATGTTCCTATTCCCATTTTCTTAAATGTTTTGGGTTTGTTATTGTAGGTGTTTTCCTTCTCTTGTGTTTCTTGCCTAGAGAAGTTCCCTTAGCATTTGTTGTAAAGCTGGTTTGGTGGTGCTGAACTCTCTCCGCTTTTGCTTGTCTGTAAAGGTTTTAATTTCTCCATCACATCTGAATGAGATCCTTGCTGGGTAGAGTAATCTTGGTTGTAGGTTTTTCTCCTTCATCACTTTAAGTATATCCTGCCACTCCCTTCTGGCTTGCAGAGTTTCTGCTGAAAGATCAGATGTTAACCTTATGGGGATTCCCTTGTGTGTTATTTGCTGTTTTTCCCTTGATGCCTTTAATATGTTTTCCTTATATTTAATTTTTGACAGTTTGATTAATATGTGTCTTGGCGTGTTTCTCCTTGGGTTTATCCTGTATGGGACTCTCTGTGCTTCCAGGACTTGATTAACTATTTCCTTTCCCATATTAGGGAAGTTTTCAACTATAATCTCTTCAAATATTTTCTCAGTCCCTTTCTTTTTCTCTTCTTCTTCTGGGACCCCTATAATTCGAATGTTGGTGCGTTTAATGTTGTCCCAGAGGTCTCTGAGACTGTCCTCAGTTCTTTTCATTCTTTTTTCTTTATCCTGCTCTGCAGTAGTTATTTCCACCATTTTATCTTCCAGGTCACTTATCCTTTCTTCTGCCTCAGTTATTCTGCTATTGATCCCATCTAGAGTATTTTTAATTTCATTTATTGTGTTTTTCATCATTGCTTGGTTCCTCTTTAGTTCTTCTACGTCCTTGTTAAATGTTTCTTGCATTTTGTCTATTCTATTTCCAAGATTTTGGATCATCCTTACTATCATTATTCTGAATTCTTTTTCAGGTAGACTACCTATTTCCTCTTCATTTGTTAAATCTGGCGTGTTTTGACCCTGCTCCTTCATCTGCTGTGTGTTTTTCTGTCGTCTCATTTTGCTTATCTTACTGTGTTTGGGGTCTCCTTTTCACAGGCTGCAGGTTCGTAGTTCCCGTTGTTTTTGGTATCTGTCCCCAGTGGCTAAGGTTGGTTCAGTGGGTTGTGTAGGCTTCCTGGTGGAGGGAACTAGTGCCTGAGTTCTGGTGGATGAGTCTGGATCTTGTCTTTCTGGTGGGCATGTCCACGTCTGGTGGTGTGTTTTGGGGTGTCTGTGGCCTTATTATGATTTTAGGCAGCCTCTCTGCTAATGGATGGGGCTGTGTTCCTGTCTTGCTAGTTGTTTGGCATAGGGTGTCCAGCACTGTAGCTTGCTGGTCGTTGAGTGAAGCTGGGTCTTGATGTTGAGATGGAGATCTCTGAGAGATTTTCGCCGTTTGGTATTACGTGGAGCTGGGAGGTCTCTTGTGGACCAGTGTCCTGAAGTTGGCTCTCCCACCTCGGAGGCACGGCCCTGATGCCTGGCTGGAGCACCAAGAGCCTTTCGTCCACACGGCTCAGAGTAAAAGGGAGAAAAAATAGAAAGAAAGAAAGAAAGAAAGAAAGAGTCTATAATATAGTGAAGTAAAATAAAGCTATTATAAAGCAGAGCTATACAGACAAAATCTCACCCAGAAGCATATACATATACACTCACAAAAAAAAAGGAAAAGGGGAAAAATTAATATATCCTGCTCCGAAAGTCCACCTCCTGAATTTGGGATGATTCGTTGTCTATTCAGGTATTCAACAGATGCAGGCACATCAAGTTGTTTGTGGATTTTTAATCCGCTGCTTCTGAGGCTGCTGGGAGAGATTTCCCCTTCTCTTCTCTGTTCGCACAGCTCCTGGGGATCAGCTTTGGATTTGGACCCGCCTCTGCGTGTAGGTCACCTGAGGGCGTCTGTTCCCTGCCCAGACAGGACGGGGTTAAAGGAGCAGCTGCTTCGGGGGCTCTGGCTCACCCAGGCCGCGGGGAGGGAGGGGTACAGAGGAGGCGGGGCGAGCCTGCGGCGTCAGAGGCCAGCGTGACGTTGCAGCAGCCTGAGGTGCGCCGTGTGTTCTCCCGGGGAACTTGTCCCCGGATCACGGGAGCCTGGTGGTGGCGGGCTGCACAGGCTCCCGGGAGGGGCGGTGTGGAGAGTGACCTGTGCTCACACACAGGCTTTTTGGAGGCGGCAGCAGCAGCCCCAGCGTCTCACGCCCGTCTCTGGGGCCCGCGCTGATCGCTGCGGCTCGCGCCCGTCTGTGGAGCTTGTTTAGGCGGCGCTCTGAATCCCCTCTCCCTGCGCGCCGTGAAACAAAGAGGCAAGAAAAAGTCTCTTGCCTCTTCGGCAGCTGCAGACTTTTTCCCGGACTCCCTACCAGCCAGCTGTGGTGCGCTAACCCCTTCAGGCTGTGTTCACGCCGCCAGCCCCAGTACTCTCCCTGCGATCCGACCGAAGCTGAGCCTCAGCTCCCAGCCCCGCCCGCCCCGGCGGGTGAGCAGACAAGCCTCTCGGGCTGGTGAGCGCTGCTTGGCGCCGAGCCTCTGTGCGGGAGTCTCTCCGTTTTTCCCTCTGCGCCCCTGTTGCTGTGGGATCCGCGCTGTTAGCCGCGGCTCGCGCCCGTCTCTGGAGTTCGTTTAGGCGGCCCTCTGAATCCCCTCTCCTCGCGGAACAGGAAACAAAGAGGGAAGAAAAAGTCTCTTGCCTCTTTGGCAGCTGCAGACTTTTTCCCGGACTCCCTCCCGGCTAGCTGTGGTGCACTAACCCCTTCAGGCTGTGTTTACGCCGCCAACCCCAGTCCTCTCCCTGCGATCCGACCGAAGCCCAAGCCTCAGTTCCCAGCCCCGCCCGCCCCGGCGGGGTAGCAGACAAGCCTCTCGGGCTGGTGAGTGCTGCTCGTTGCCGAGCCTCTGTGCAGGAATCTCTCCGCTTTGCCCTCCGCACCCCTGTGGCTGCGCTCTCTTCCGTGGCTCCGAAGCTTCCCCCCTCTGCCACCCGCAGTCTCTGCCCGCGAAGGGGCTTCCTAGTGCGTGGAAATCTTTCCTCCTTCACAGCTCCCTCCCACTGGTGCAGGTGCCGTCCCTATTCTTTTGTCTCTGTTATTTCTTTTTTCTTTTGCCCTACCCACGTACGGGGGGAGTTTCTTGCCTGTTTAGAGGTCGGACGTTTTCTGTCAGCGCTCAGTGGGTGTTCTGTAGGAGCAGTTCCACGTGTAGATGTATTTCTACTGTGTCTGTGGGAAGGAAGGTGATCTCCGCGTCTTACTCTTCCGCCATCTTCTCTCCTTCCTCAGTATCACTTCTTTTCTCTTTTAGATTCTAAGTTCAATGACATTTGGTGCAGATCGCAGTAAATGGGGTAGCTGGCCATGAAAGACAGAAGTTGAGTATTGACTGGAGTTTTTTGAGACAGGGTCATGGAAGCATGCAAGAAACTGATTGGATTCCAAAAAGCAGCAAAAAGGGTGGTGGGCATTTTAGAGATGGAACAATACAAGCAAATGTACAGATAAAGGAAACAGAAGATGTAAGTAACTCTAGATGTAGAGAGGATTCCAGGTCCTTTGAACATACCTGGAGGAAGGCTCAGTTCCACACATCACTTACACTTTGATCGAATGTTACCTCTATGGCTTGTAATCCCCAATCTGAAATATTATCCTCTAACATTTTCTTGTCCTCATATATATTTTTCTTGATCATGCTTATACCAATAGCAGCTGTGCATTATAAAACACAGGCTCAAGAGGGCAAGACTTAGTCTATTTTGCTCACTACTGTGTATTTGCTGCTAAAACAGTATCTGGTATTTATTAAATACTCTCTATATATTCCTTAACTAAATTAATAGCACCTGCAAGATATTTAGGAACAAGAACCCACCATATTTGCTGACAAATTGGCTATAGGATACAAAAAGGGGGAAATATCAAAACTGGCAACCATCTACAACTTTATCTTTACATTTTGGATTTTTTTTGTTTAGTGATATCTGTCATTAAAATGTATCTGTTCATAGCTGGTTTTGAATCTCTGAACTCTCATTTTGGTTGACTGCTTTACATATTATTCCATCAGATTTTGTAAGTCTTTCATTCTGCTTCAAATTAAAAATTTAGCTGAATGAAGTTCAAATGTGAGTTAGAGTAATTAAATTGTCTGATTTTTCTTTTGATTTATGTATGAAATTAAACTTTCATACACTATGTGTGTGTGTGGGAGTTACTTTGGGTAAGGAAAAGTAGATTTAAAATAAATAAGCCATAATTAAGTTGGATCCTGTTGATTAAAAAAAAAATTAACTCTTTCCTAGAGGAGATTTTTAAATGGCTAGATGCTCTATGTCTTAGCATCAACACAGTATTACTATGATCCAGGGCAGGAGAATGGACTAAGAATGTCCTGTAATGGACAAAATAAACTTCAAAATAAAAATACAAAGTGAAAAGAGGTTTATTTATTTATTTATTTAATTTTAAAAAACATCTTTATTGGAGTATAATTGCTTTACAATGGTGTGTTACCTTCCGCTGTATAACATAGTGAATCAGCTACATATACATATACCCCCATATCTCCTCCCTCTTGCGTCTCTCTCCCACCCTCCCTATCCTACCCCTCTAGGTGGTCACAAAGTATCGAGCTGATCTCCCTGTGCTATGCGGCTGCTTCCCACTAGCTATCCATTTTACATCTGGTAGTGTATATATGTCCATGCCACTCTCTCACTTCATCCCAGCTTACCTTTCCCCCTCCCCGTGTCTTCAAGTCCATTCTCTAAGTCTGCGCCTTTATTCCTGTCCTGCCCCCAGGTTCTTCAGAACCATTTTCTTTTTTTTTAGATTCCATATATATGTGTTAGCATACGGTATTTGTTTTTCTCTTTCTGACTTACTTCACTCTGTATGACAGACTCTAGGTCCATCCACCTCACTACAAATAACTCAGTTTCATTTCTTTTTATGGCTGAGTAACATTCCATTGTATATATGTGCCACATCTTCTTTATCCATTCGTCTGTCGATGGACACTTAAGTTGCTTCCATGTACTGGCTATTGTAAATAGAGCTGCAATGAACATTGTGGTACATGACTCTTTTTGAATTACGGTTTTCTCAGGGTATATGCCCAGTAGTGGGAGTGCTGGGTCATATGGTAGTCATATTTTTAGTTTTCTAAGGAACCTCCATACTGTTCTCCATAGTGGTTATATCAATTTACATTCCTACCAACAGTGCAAGAGTGTTCCCTTTTCTCCACACCCACTCCAGCATTTATTGTTTGTTGATTTTTAATGATGGCCATCCTGACTGCTGTGAGGTGATACCACATTGTAGTTTTGATTTGCATTTCTCTAATGATTAGTGATGTTGAGCATCCTTTCATGTGTGTTGGCAATCTGTATATCTTCTTTGGAGAAATGTCTATTTAGGTCTTCTGCCCATTTTGGGGTTGGGTTGTTTGTTTTTTTGATATTGAGCTGCGTGAGCTGCTTGTATATTTTGAAGTTTAATCCTTTGTCAGTTGCTTCATTTGCAAATATTTTCTCCCATTCTGAGGGTTGTCTTTTCATCTTGTTTACAGTTTCCTTTGCTGTGAAAAATCTTTTACGTTTCATTAGGTCCCATTTGTTTATTTTTGGTTTTGTTTCCATTTCTCTAGGAGGTGGGTCAAAAAAGCTCTTGTTGTGATTTATGTCATAGAGTATTCTGCCTATGTGTTCTTCTAAGAACTTTATAGTGTCTGGCCTTACATTTAGTCTTTAATCCATTTTGAGTTTATTTTTGTATATGGTGTTAGGGAGTGTTCTAATTTCATTCTTTTACATGTAGCTGTCCAGTTTTCCCAGCACCACTTATTGAAGAGGCTGTCGTTTCTCCAATGTATATTCTTGCCTCCTTTATCAAGGATAAGGTGACCACATGTGCGTGGGTTTATCTCTGCGCTTTCTATCCTGTTCCATTGATTTATATTTCCGTTTTTGTGCCAGTACCATACTGTCTGGATTACTGTAGCTTTGTAGTATAGTCAGAAGTCAGGGAGCCTGATTCCTCCAACTCCCGTTTTTCTTTCTCAAGAGTGCTTTGGCTATTCGGGGTCTTTCATGTTTCCATACAAATTGTGAAATTTTTTGTTCTAGTTTTGTGAAAAATGCCGTTGGTAGTTTGATAAGGAGTACGTTGAATCTGTAGATTGCTTTGGGTAGTATAGTCATTTTTACAATGTTGATTCTTCCAATCCAAGAGCATGGTATATCTCTCCATCCGTTTGTATCATCTCTAATTTCTTTCATCAGTGTCTTATAGTTTTCTGCATACAGGTCTTTTGTCTCCTTAGGCAGGTTTATTCCTAGGTATTTTATTCTTTATGTTGCAGTGGTAAATGGGAGTGTTTCCCTAATTTCTCTTTCAGATTTTTCATCATTAGTGTATAGGAATGCAAGAGATTTCTGTGCATTAATTTTGTATCCGGCTACTTTACCAAATTCATTGATTAGCTCTAGTAATTTTCTGGTAGCATCTTTAGGATTCTGTATGTATAGTATCATGTCATCTGCAAACACTGACAGTTTTACTTCTTCTTTTCTGATTTGGATTATTTTATTTCTTTTTCTTCTCTGATTGCTGTGGCTGAAACTTCCAAACCTATGTTGAATAATAGTGGTGAGGGTGGGCAACCTTGTCTTGTTCCTGATCTTAGTGGAAATGGTTTCAGTTTTTCACCATTGAGAATGATGTTGCCTGAGGGTTTGTCATATATGGCCTTTATTATGTTGGGGTAAGTACCCTCTAAGACTACTTTCTGGAGGATTTTTATCATAAATGGCTGTTGAATTTTGTCAAAAGCTTTCTCTGCATCTATTGAGATGATCATATGGTTTTTCTCCTTCAATTTGTTAATATGGTGTATCACATTGATTGATTTGCGTATATTGAAGAATCCTTGCATTCCTGGGATAAACCCCACTTGATCATGGTGTATGATCCTTTTAATGTGCTGTTGGATTCTGTTTGCTAGTATTTTGTTGAGCATTTTTGCATCTATGTTCATCAGTGATATTGGCCTGTAGTTTTCTTTTTTTGTGACATCTTTGTCTGGTTTTGATATCAGAGTGATGATGGCCTCGTAGAATGAGTTTAGGAGTGTTCCTCCCTCTGCAATATTTTGGAAGAGTTTGAGAAGGATAGGTGTTAGCTCTTCTCTAAATGTTTGATAGAATTCCCCTGTGAAGCCCACGGGTCTTGGGCTTTTCTTTGTTGGAAGATTTTTAATCACAGTTTCGATTTCAGTGCTTGTGACTGGACTGTTTATATTTTCTATTTCTTCCTGGTTCGGTCTCAGAAGGTTGTGCTTTTCTAAGAATTTGTGCATTTCTTCCAGGTTTTCCATTTTATTAGTATGTAGTTGCTTGTAGTGGTCTCTCATGGTCTTTTGTATTTCTGCAGTGTCATTTGTTACTTCTCCTTTTTCATTTCTAACTCTATTGTTTTGAGCCTTCTCCCTTTTCTTCTTGATGAGTCTGGCTAATGTTTTATCAATTTTTTTTATCTTCTTAAAGAACCACCTTTTAGTTTTATTGATCTTTGCTATAGTTTCCTTCATTTATTTTTCATTTATTTCTGATCTGATCTTTATGATTTCCTTCCTTCTGCTAACTGTGAGGTTTTTTTGTTCTTCTGTCTCTAATTGCTTTAGGTGTAAGGTTATGTTGTTTATTTGAGATGTTTGTTGTTTCTTGAGGTGGGATTGTATTGCTATAAACTTCCCTCTTAGAACTGCTTTTGCTGCAGCCGATAGGTTTTGGGTTTTCGTGTTTTCATTGTCATTTGTTTCTGGGTATTTTAAAATTTCCTCTTTGATTTCTTTAGTGATCTCTTGGTCATTTAGTAGTGTATTGTTTAGCCTTCATGTGTTTGTATTATTTACAGGTTTTTTTTTTGCTCTAATTGATATCTACTCTCATAGTTTTGTGGTCGGAAACATACTTGATACGATTTCAATTTTCTTAAATTTACCAAGGCTCTATTTGTGACCCAAGACATGATTTATACTGGAGAATGTTCCATGAGCACTTGAGAAGAAAGTGTATTCTGTTGTTTTTGAATGCAATGTCCTATAAATATCAATTAAGCCCATCTTGTTTAATGTATCATTTAAAGCTTGTGTTTCCTTATTTATTTTCATTTTAGATGATCTCTCCATTGTTGAAAATGGGGTGTTAAAGTCCCCTCCTATGATTGTGTTACTGTCAGTTTCCCCTTTTATGGCTGTTAACATTTGCCTTATGTATTGAGGTGCTCCTATGTTGGGTGCATAAATATTTACAGTTGTTATATCTTCTTCTTGGATTGATCCCTTGATCATTATGTGGTGTCCTTCTTTGACTCTTGTAATAGTATTTATTTTAAAGTCTATTTTGTCTGATACGAGAATTGCTACTCCAGCTTTCATTTGATTTCCATTTGCATGGAATATCTTCTTCCATCCCCTCACTTTCGGTCTGTATGTGTCCTTAGGTCTGAAATGGGTCTCTTGTAGACAGCATATATATGGGTCTTGTTTTTGTATCCATTCAGCCAGTCTGTGTCTTTTGGTTGAAGCATTTAATCCATTTACATTTAAGGTAATTATCGATATGTATGTTACTATTACCATTTTCTTAATTGTTTTGGGTTTGTTATTGTAGGTCTTTTCCTTCTCTTGTGTTTCTGGCCTAGAGAAGTTCCTTTACCATTTGTTATAAAGCTGGTTTGGTGGTTCTGAATTCTCTTGGCTTCTGCTTGTCTGTAACATTTTTAATTTCTCCGTTGAATCTGAATGACATCCTTGTTGGGTAGAGGAATCTTGGTTGTCGGTTTTTGCCTTTCATCACTTTACATATGTCCTGCCACTCCCTTCTGGCTTGCAGAGTTTCTGCTGAAAGATCAGCTGTTAACCTTATGGGGATTCCCTTATGTGTTGTTGTTTTTCCCTTCCTGCTTTTAATATTTTTCTTTGTATTCAGTTTTTGATAGTTTAATTAATATGTGTCTTGGCATGTTTCTCCTTAGATTTATCCTGTATGGGACTCTCTGCACTTCGGGGACTTGGTTCACTATTTCTTTTCCCATATTAGGGAAGTTTTCAACTATAATCTCTTCAAATATTTTCTCAATCCCTTTCTTTTTCTCTTCTTCTTCTGGGACCCCTATAATTCGAATGTTGGTGCGTTTAGTGGTGTTCCAGAGGTCTCTGAGACTGTCCTCAATCCTTTTCATTCTTTTTTCTTTATTCTGCTCTGCAGTAGTTATTTCCACTATTTTATCTTCCAGGTCACTTATCTGTTCTTCTGCCTCAGTTATTCTGCTATTGGTTCCTTCTAGAAAATTTTAAATTTCATTTTTTATGTTGTTAATCATTGTTTGTTTGCTCTTTAGTTCTTTTAGGTCCTTGTTAAACGTTCTTGTATTTTCTCTATTCTGTTTCCAAGATTTTGGATCATCTTTGCTATCATTACTCTGATTTCTTTTTCAGGTAGACTGCCTATTTCCTCTTCATTTGTTTGGTCTGATCTGTTTTTACCTTGCTCCTTCATCTGCTGTGTATTTCTCTGTCTTCTCATTTTGCTTAACTTACTGTGTTTGGGGTCTCCTTTTCACAGGCTGAAGGTTCGTAGTTTCCGTTGTTTTTGGTGTCTGCCCCCAGTGGCTAATGTTGGTTCAGTGGGTTGTGTAGGCTTCCTGGTGGAGGGGACTGGTGCCTGTGTTCTGGTGGATGAGGCTGGATGTTGTCTTTCTGGTGGGCAGCACCACGGCCGGAGGTGTGTTTTGGGCTGTCTGTGACCTTATTATGATTTTAGGCAACCTCTCTGCTAATGGATGGGGTTGTGTTCCTGTCTTGCTAGTTGTTTGGCATAGGGTGTCCAGCACTGTATCTTGCTGGTCATTGAATGGAGCTGGGTGTTAGTGTTGGGATGGAGATCTCTGGGAGAGCTTTGGCCTTTTGATGTTACATGGGGCCGGGAGGTCTCTGGTGGGCCAATGTCCTGAACTCGGGTCTCCCACCACAGAGGCTCAGGCCTGACACCTCACTGGAGCAGTAAGACCCTGTCAGCCACACAGCTCAGAAAAAAAGGGACAAAAAGAAAGAAAGAAAGAAAGAAAAAATAAATAAATAAAAATAAAATAAAGTTATTAAAATAAAAAATGTAAAGGTATTGTTAAAAATAAAAAGTATTTAGAAAAAAGAAAGAAAGAAAGGAGCAACCAAACCAAAAAAACAAATCTACCAATGATAACAAGTGCTAAAATCTACTTAAAAAACAAAAACAAAATCAAAAAAATGGACAGAACCCTAGGACAAGTGGTAAAAGCAAAGCTATCCAGACAAAGTCACACAAAGAAGCATACACATACACACTCACAAAAGGAGAAAAAGGGAAAAAAATATATATATGAAAAAAAGGAAGAGAGCAACCAAATGAATAAACAAATCTACCAATGATAATAAGCTCTAAATACTAAACTAAGATAAACATAAAACCAGAAACAAATTAGAAGCAGAAAGCAAATCCCAAGTCTATCATTGCTCCCAAAGTCCACTGCCTCAATTTTGGAATGATTCGTTGTCTATTCAGGTATTCCACAGATGTAGGTACATCAAGATGATTGTGGGGATTTAATCCACTGCTCCTGAGGCTGCTGGGAGAGATTTCCCTTTCTCTGTTTTGTTCTCACAGCTCCTGGGTTCAGCTTTGTGTTTGGCCCTGCCTCTGTGTGTGGGTTGCCTGAGGGCATCTGTTCCCCACCCCGAGAGGATGGGGTTAAAGTAGCAGCTGACTAGGGGACTCTGGCTCACTCAGGCCAGGGGGAGGGATGGATATGGAATGCGGGGCGAGCCTGCGGCCGCAGAGGCCAGCGTGATGTTGCAACAGCCTGAGGCGTGCTGTGTGTTCTCCTGGGGAAGTTGTCCCTGGATCGCAGGACCCTGGCAGTGGCAGGCTGCACAGGCTCCCAGGAGGAGTGGTGTGGATAGTGACCTGTGCTTGCTCACAGGCTTCTTGGGGACTGCAACAGCAGCCTTAGCGTCCCATGCCTGTCTCTGGTGTCAACAATGATAGCCGCGGCTCACACCCGTCTCTGGAGCTCATTTAGGCAGTGCTCTGAATCCCCTCTCCTCGCACACCCCAAAACAATGGTCTCTTGCCTCTTAGGCAGGTCCAGACAGTTTCCCGCACTCCCTCCCAGCTAGCTGTGGCGCACCAGCCCCCCTTAGGATGTGTTCACGCAGCCAACCTCAGTCCTCTGTCTCCCTGGGGTCTGACCTCTGAAGCCCGAACCTCAGTTCCCAGCACCCAACCACCCCAGCGGGTGAGCAGACAAGCCTCTCGGGCTGGTGAGTGCTGGTCGGCACTGATCCTCTGTGCGGGAATCTCCCCGCTTTGCCCTCCGCACCCCTGTTGCTGCGCTCTCCTCCGCGGCTCCAAAGCTTCCCCCCTGCCCACTCCTGTCTCCGCCATTGAAGGGGCTTCCTATCGTGTGGAAACCTTTCCTCTTTCACAGCTGCCTCCCACTGGTGTGGGTCCGTCCCTATTTTTTGTCTCTGTTTTTCTTTCTTTTCTTTTTCCCTACCCAGGTACATGGGGGAGTTTCTTGCCTTTTGGGAAGTCTGAGGTCTTCTGCCAGCGTTCAGTAGGTGTTCTGTAGGAATTGTTCCACATGTAGATGTAGTTTTGATGTATTTGTGGGGAGGAAAGTGATCTCCACGTCTTACTCCTCTGCCATCTTGATGGTCTCCCTGAATAAGAGGTATTTTCCCCCCTCATGTCTCTATTGTATTGTGAATTTGCAAAAATGGGTTTCTGCGATTTAGGTGACAGTTTCTCATAAATAGTGGGCAGCCCGTGTATTCGTAGCCATTCTAAACTCCATTGGAATTGAGGGTGGCTACGACATTTGGAGCTGGAGATATGGAGGTTGGGTTGCAGTGTTGGGAAGTTAACAGGCCAGGATTTCTGGCATAGGATGGTGTGATTCCTTTATAAATACAAGCCCTAAATGCAATACTATTTTGGAAGATTATAGTGAACTAAATTCTCTATCTTTCTTCGAAAAATTACAATAGTCCCTCCTTATTCATGGTTTCAGTTACCTGCATCAACCGTGCTACAAAAGTATTAAATGGAAAATTCCAGAAATAAACAATTCATGTGTTTTAAATTATGTACCATTCTCACAATGTCCTGTCCTGTCCTGTCCCTGCCCTGGACATGAATCGTCCCTTTGTCCAGCATATTCCACCTGTTAGTCACTTAATAGACAGATCTACTGTGGCAGTGTTGCAGTGCTTGTGTTCAAGTCACCCTTATTTTACTTAATAATGGCCCCAAAGTGCAAGAGTAGTGATGCTGGCAATTCAGAGATGCTAAAGAGAAGCCATAAAGTGCTTCCTTTAAGTGACAAGGTGAAAGTTCTTGACCTAATCAGGAAAGAAAAGAAATTGTGTGCTGAGGTTGCTAAGATCTACGACAAGAACAAATCTTCTACCCATGAAATTGTGAAGAAGGAAAAAGAAATTTGGGCTAGTTTTGCTGTCACAGCTCAAACTGCAAAAGTTATGGCCACAGTGCGTGATAAGGGCTTAGTTAAGATGAAAAAGGCATTAAATTTGTACAATAAGATATTTTGAGAGAGATAGAGAGACCACATTCACATAACTTTTATACCCGTAGATTGTTATAATCGTTCTATTTTATTATTTGTTATTGTTGCTAATCTCTTATCGTGACTAATTTATAAATTAAACTTTTTCATAGGAAAAAGCATAGTGTATATAGGGTTTGATACTGTCTTTAGTTCAGGCATCCACTGGGAATCTTGGAATG